>NC_051210.1:19133778-19310349 GCF_015220075.1 Falco rusticolus | reverse complement strand
GTTGGTTTAAAGAAAGTCAACCCAACCTACTAAGCCATTAAGACATTAAAACTAGCTGACATATGACATATAACTAGGGAAACCCCTCTACCAGTAGGGCAAGAAAACCCCAACTCAAGGGACAGACAACTTACACAGGGGGTTGCTCATCACAGACCTCAACTTGGAAATTTGTCCTCTTTAGTTTGCAGACACAGTAAATGTGTAAAGTGACAAAAAGACACATACTAAAATATGTCTGATCAGCCTGGAATGGCTTTTTGGCACAGAAGGATATGAAAGTCTTTTTAATTGGAAAGGTCTGCAAAGACAAAGTAGGAAAATTTATTGTTTGAAACTGGCCTCTTGCCTGCAGAGTCGTCTCTTGAATTTGCTATCACTGTGATGCCTTAATTACACTAAATTTGGGGGTCTTCCATCTCAGGAAGAACTGCTGCCTGAAACAGTTATTCTTCATATTTCAAAACGTAAAAACATTTATATAGCATTCTCATACTTCACTAAATAGAGTGAAGAAATTGCAGTTGCCAGAAATGCAATGTTTAACTACAAATTGTCAAGGCACTACACTGGACTCACTTGTGTCACCACTTCCTTTGAACCACTATTTTTTTTTTAATGCATTATTATAAAATCTGATTACAAAAGAATTAAGTGTTCCATCAAAGACCTTTATACACTGTTTGCAGTAATATTCTGTGAATTTGTTATAGTACACAGAGGCTTTTCCCATTTCTCTGAAGCAGCAGGCATTTCAAGATTTGGTTTGTAAAGTTACATATGGGAGAACTGTTATATAACTGATACAGATCTAATAAAAAAACTTGTAAATTTAGATAAAAAAAATCCCAAAGAACACTACCTACAGCATTACAGATGTGCAAAAAGTAGACGTTTCATTATAAATTTTTAAAAATACTGAGCCTAAAATAGCCTCTATTCAATTGACTGTTTATTACTGTAGTGCCTCAAGCCCCCAGTTCACAGTAACAATATCTGGCCATAGCTGGCGCCACCCTTTATATATAGTATTGAAGGAAACAATACTTTTATATCAGATACCTCAATAGCTACTTCATGGATTTGGACATTCACACATGTGTTCATGTGACATTGCTTGTCATTTGCCAACTCTCTCCCCACAATGCAGGAGTTCCACCCCAATGGAAGTGAGAAACTCTAATGTTACTTCTGTTTTCCTCTTTATCATTTCCAAACCTCTTTCACATGAACACAAACATTCATAAAGAGCTACACCTACAGATCTTTTCTAAAAACTGCAAGTTCAAACATGATACCACACATCTGAGTACTTCTCAGCTTTCTACTAAGCTAGTCTTTTTGCTAAAGCACATCTTGCAATATTAATATATGATCACACCTATTAGCACAAATTTAATGCATGACAACAAGTCACTAAACATGAAGACTCTCTGTATACGTACACACATAACCACCACTAGGTATCAATTTATGTTTAAATATAAAAAGTCCCTCTACCGCCTTAAAACATAAGCCAAGAAAACCTCTGAGGTGGAGCAGCAGAACACACTGTAAAGCTAAACTGACGTCACACGGATCACATATTCCCGATCAGAAATGTAAGCAGAGAGGCAGAAATTGAAATGTGATCATGACAGCAGAGCTGAGGCAGGTTTAAACCAGGTTATGAGCCTAGTTGGCACAAACCAACAGCTCAGCAGTAGGCCCTTAGACAAAAGTATCTAAAATCTCTGCTTGTCACTCTCTTTGCTGCCCATGCTCAAACTAGGCCAGCCAAAAAATCTGCACTTAAAGCTATGTATAAGAGAGGTAAAGCTCACTAAATCTACTTGAGAAAACCAAAACTTCAAATAAAGCCACTTACCTGTTCTTGTTGTGATCTAAAAGATCTCTAAATTTTTTTCAGATCAAAAGTAGATTGAGAAAATACAACCTTTCCCAAGCTAACTTTTAACAAGCAATTAGTAACTTTCCTCATCTGTTCATTTATGAAGAGTGTGACTGGGAGTAACTAAGTACGTAAAATCAAAGGACATGAAGTTTCTTTTGTTTGCAAAGCCTACATTTGGGTTTGCTAAAACCAAGAGTCAATAAGACTTGCCAAATTGGACAGTTGAACTGACAGTATATTCCATCTGACCTACAGAAGTAGGATTTTATGAAAATTAGCACAGCCCAAAGTACAACATGTAATAGATTCTACCACTTCTGTGGAATTAATTGGGTCAAATCAGGTCGAGTACAGACTGCTACAGAGTCAACTTCAAAAAACCTTCTTCTAAAAAATCTAATACAAATCCTCTAGAGGAGTGTTCTGTCCATATCATGCATTTTATATGAATATCAATTTTATTTTAACTTCAGACATAGTTTTCTAAGTCCAAGTCCTGAAAATTTAGATTCTAAAAGTTTTCCAGAGAATATCCTATTCTGTTTTCCACTAGGAAATTCTGTATCTGTAATTTCAAATATTTGAAGGTAGGAATATCTCATCAGTTGTATGTTTAGCAATTAACTTTCCTCCCTAACTGTCAAAACAAAACCATTGGTCTGTAAGGCTCTGAACAGTACCTTTCCATTTCAGGCTCTTCAATGAACCAAAGTCTTTAAATTCCATTTGAGTCTGTACTGCCACACAGCTCAAATGCTAGTTTATCCTTCCTAGTTCATATAGCAAGTCTTTTTCTTGCAGTGCAGTCAGTAGTTTTAAGGTTTTCTTTGAATATGTGTGAATATACCTTGGCCTTTTCTGATGTTCGTTTTCCACCAAATCCTCCAGCTCCAACAAAAAACAAAGAGAACTGATTATAACACACTAGGTCCTTTCCACAGTAGGTATTCACTGAAAGACAATAAAAGAGGAAGGTCATACATTGTCTTCAATCCCCTTCTTCATATAGCTAGCATGTGTGGTTACAAGAGAAAAGTCCAGCTGCAAATATGACAAAGCTCATTTTAACAACTGAAAACTACGACAATGGTCACGCTTTCATGTTGCACTGTTGCAAGTCACTTCCTGACTAGTGAAGACTAAAGATCTTTTTCAAATAACATTATCATTAACTTTATCTACATGAAAGCATTAAAATTTAAAAATGAGCTATCAAAATACTGATGACATCCAAGGTGCCAAAAACAGTCAACAACAGAGTGCTGAAATTAGTATTTATTTTGGCATCTCTCACTGTGTTAGCAATTTATTTAAATATGATACAATTGTGCCATAAAATATGATGTTTTAGAAGCTATTAAGAATCCCTAGTGTGCAAAGCACATTACCAACTCACACAAAACATGCCATTAGTAGTTTTTTCATACTAGTACTACTATAAAAAGAGCTTCAGAGCAAGCTTTAGTTTAAGGTCACCTGTTCCTTTTGAAGAAGTTAAAACTTCTTACACTGAACTGAGATTCAGCTTCCTACTTCCAGTTCATGCCTATTCCCCTCCCTTACACTGAAATTTTCAGTATTGTTAATAATATTAATTTCCAGTTCTGGAAGAAATTTAAAAACCACTAAGACTCTGCTCACAAAAAGAAATTCTGTGTCTTGCAGAAACAGACAAGCTTAATGTTAACCCAGTATAGAAGCAAAACACAGCTAGAAGGAACAAAGGGGACAGTAAAGCCCTTTTTACACTTTTATCTGTAAACTGAAGGAATAAAAGGTCAACAGTGTTTAGAGATTCACTACCTATTAACCTATTCCCTCAAACTAATTTCCCAAGGGACCTTGGTATAACCAAATCTGAAGATACCAACATTCTGAAAACAATTCATCAACATCCAGAGACATTCTGATCCTTTAACTTGGATTACAAGAGGAAGGAAATGGGGTTTGGTTTTATTTAGAAAAGAATAATGTAGACATAAAAAGAGAACACAAGACATGCTCTTAAAGATGGCTGGTTTGCAGATGAGTCTACACAACATACACATGACTAACCTTTGGAAACCCACCCCACAAAACATATGCACACACCCCCTTGCTGAAGGCTGCCAGAATCTAAAATGGCTGCCTTCAGATAGGACTAAGTAGTACTATTAAAGAACTTTGTTCAGTTTGCACAGTGCACTATTCCACCTACATAGGGAAAATTCAAACGTTCTCTGCAATCTTTTTCCAATTTCCAATCTTATTTCAGTATGTTAACTGCCCAAGAACAATTACATTATACGTTTACACAGCTATTGCTAACTAGCTCACTTCTCAGCTTTCACTGAGATTTAATAAGCTAGCAGTCTTTACTGGGATAAGGCTAGCAGGTATTGGTATAGCTAGTTAAAAACTGAGCCTGTCAAATTTTACCACATTCCCTCGAAAAATTATAAACCTTCTTACCATCTATAAGCAAGACTGCTCCTGATCCTTTGTCGAGAATATCAGCAACGGTTGAAACTGAAGTTAATTGCCCTGTAAGAAAAGAAGAAACATATACATGTTGTAAGGGTTTGCTTCAGGAACAAAGTCGATACATGACTCTTTATGCTTCCTTACTAACAATAATAATAATGGTAATAATAATCATAGTGGTAGTCACAGTAATCACAATCATCACAATTATAATAAAAGTGTCTGGGAATCTTTGCAAATCTTCGTTTGTAGATGTAAGAATTTTTTTTATTATTTTTTTTTTAAAGTCTTGAGGGTTTATTTAATAGAATCTTGCTCTAGTTTATGCTTTGAACTAAACACAAATTGCATTTCAGACTCAAACACATCACTTAACTTCACAGATAGCTCCAATCCCTTAAGGATTGTCCACAGATTCCAAGGGGGTTGAAACAGTTAGTGTTCTACAGAAGCTCAGCTCAGCTGAGGGCCTGGGCCTGTGGGTTTACTAAGTTTGTCCCTAAAGAGGTTATTGCTCTAGAGAGATATGTAAACATATATGTTTACATAATCAGCCTATGGAATGGAAAAAACTTTATAAAGTCCCGGCAATCCATTATTAATTATCAGACTTCTTTGAAGTTACTACAACTCTCACACATCTCCTTTTTGTTTCAACAAGAAATTAGGCCACTTATTTGTGGCTTGCAAGATTATTTCTTTCCTTCTACCCACTAGAAAAGTTAATTTTTAACAATTACTAATGAAGAAATCCTGACACATGCATGCATATCCTGGATGAGCCTAACAAGCACCTCTCAAGTGCTGTTATCCAGGAAAACACTGAGATGTATGAAAAGAGTTTGCTACTGCCGTAACTAGTATCTTGAGAATTTTGACAGGAAGAAAATTAATTGCTTTTTAACCTCCTCATCAAGATGTCTATTCCTCCTTTACATCCATAATTTAAATCTTATCTATTTACAGGCACACAGATGCAACCAATGTTACAGAATTTTTAGATAAACATCCCAAAAGTTCTACGATACAACTTTACAGAAAGAATTGTAAGTTCTGCTCATTTAGTATCAAATTATTTGAGCAATACACCAGAATGTAGTATATTTGCTCACTATACCAAAGATCAGGCGTGAGTTTACTAACTATACTTTAGAAAAGCAGCATCTGATACCAAGAACAGAGTTTCAAAATTCCTTCAATCATGCAATAGGTTGCCTCTCTTCTCCCCTTCCCCTTGTAAAACGAATATGCAAAAAATCCAGCTGCAAACACAGCTTTCTTAGTTCCGTTTATAATATGGCTACAGGAACTGTTTCATAGTGAAAAGCAAATCAGCAACACTAAAGGACTGACCTGAGGCTGGTAATGGTTTATACAGTTCCAGATATTGCTCACCATGCAGCATCTATGTAAAGAAAGGCAGTGCTGTAACAATCAATATATATTATATTGCTTCCCCCATCACAATTGCAAGGAAATACATAGTTATTTTAGAAAGTGTTCAGAACAAACAGATTAAAAAAATGCAAGTTCGTTTTGTATTTTCAATTTCATCCCCAGCAGAAAGTATTTTCAAAGAAACTTACAAACTTCTGTGGTTTAATAAAAGCATAGTGAACACAAATTAAAATTAAACAAAAAATTGATCATTCATACCACCTTGGGCTGATACAGGTTATACAAGTGAAGCAAATTAATAATTTCTTGGAATATATACAACACACTGAATCTTCCTTTTCTAAAATAAGTGGAACTTATTAATATCACAAACACACTAAAAAAGTAATCTTATATAAAGCCCAACAACATTTGATACTTGACTCTTCCATACCTTTGCTATATCAATATTTAGTCCTGGAAGAGAAGGAATACCATCAAACATCGAAGTCTGAGCAGGAATTACTCCAAAGCTGGGTAAACAGCAGAACTCTTCATTTCCTTCAAAAAGAAATTTTAGGTGATCTGGATCCTTAGTTGACATTCCCACACCAAGAGCATACAGAATAGGCTCTAAGCGAGTATATTTATACACGTTGGTAGCCAATTCCCGGCCAACAATGCTTGCCTGGAAATTAAAAGTCAGTATAAAATAAACCTTCACAATAGTTAATACTGCATTTGACTTTTTCCTGTAATTCTCATATTAGACAGAATTCCAAGCCAAAACCACACTGACCAACAAGACCCGTTCCCCTGCCCCTCTTCTGAACAATACCCTAACTAAAGACACTTACAAGAACATGCATTCAGCATTATTCAGTCTATTTAGTCTTAAGTTTTCCCATCATCAGTAATAAAAAGTGGAGCCTGGAGATGTTTCTTATTTTTCTTCCTCACTTCACAGTTTAAAACCCACATTTACTCTTGCAGACAGCAAGCCAGAGTAGAAGCTGATCATGCAACACAAATCTCTCTGCTCACGGTTTTCACCTAACTGAGTGCATCTGGTAGACATAGGTACTTGCCGTGTCAATAGATGAAGAGACCAGTGATCCAGAGCTTGTTGAATTCATAGAAACATTCCCCTGAGACTCTATGTGACTTAGAGCATCATTCAATACACTTATGGACTCTAGAGAAAGGAATTGAAAAATAATCACTTACAAATAGCCATAAATGAGACGTTCCAGTTAAGACACACAACAAACATGCCAGCAAATGAGATATAGCCCAGTACTTCTCAACTTAAACACAATAAATATACAATTGCAAATTGAGCACAGCCCTGCATTTTACAGGCATTTACACAATAGTCAATGATAAGTGATCTCTACACCAGTTCCATCTGTTCTGCACCCAGCAGTCAACCATGACACCTATCTAATTCAAGTGCCTGAAACATAACCGGTGCTATATGCCACCATTCAAGCCAAAAGGAGTATGTCAGTAAATACTTTGTTTTATTCCCTGAACCATAGTGTTGAAAGGAGAAGATAACGTGCATTACGTTTCCACTCAGAAGTATACACTGGAAAATTAGTACTGCTTTTCTAATCTTGAAAATTATTTGCAATAAAAGAAACATCTCATCTGGCAGTTACCCTCTTTCCCAAGTCACACAGATAAGCAAATAAATACATCTGAGCTTGAATAATGGCAAGATTACAAGTGAGATGTTGCATGGCTGAGATACAGAACTCAGCTATGGTAAAGGCAGGCCATCAAGAACAGCTTGGTCCTTGAAGCTCAGTGTGGCTAAAATCAATGTTAAACATTGACGTGTTAGAAAGTACCAAACAAAAAGTGGGAGAATCATGCACAGAAAAATAAAAGTGATTAAATTGGAGGAGTGTAAAATCATTATTTAACTACCTTAAACTTGGAGCTGATCCCCTCCACTTCAAAACCCCTACACTTATACTGACTTGCACTGCTGCTCAGACTAACACTGTTGTTGCTCTATTGCACTGCATCCCCCTAAATATCCTGCAAGTTAACCACACACTCTCCTGCAGAGTCTCCATGTCCTGAACTATTTCTTCCTTCCTAGTCTCACTGCCAGAATCTTCATCCCTTTTTGCATTCATGAAAAGAATGAAGGAAAAGAAATAATGAGCTGCTGGGAGAAGTAACAGACTGTCTCCGCCTTTCTCACATGAGCCAAAGACTTTCACATTGCCTCAAGCAAAAATACAGTTTTGACCTCCAAGTAAACTTGAATGTTTCCTCAACTTTTCACATTCATAACCTATTTCCATGCAGGAACACAACTATCATTCTTAATGGTGAAATCCAAAAAAGATTACCAACATGTATCTTACATGCAATGACATCATTAAGACACATTATAATCTGTAATTTAATAATGGTGCAGAATACTACAATCTCCATTTCCAAGTTTTTCTTCCAGAATATATGATATGACTGGCTTCTTAAAGTGGTGAGCTGGCTAGTGTCTGGCTGAACACTAAGGAGATAGCAGAATCACAAAACAGTTCGGGTCAGAAGCAACCTTTGAAAGTCACCTAGTCCAACCCCCCTGCAATAAGCAGGGACATCTTCAACTAGATCAGGTTGCTGAGTCCCATCTAATCTGACCTTGAATGTTTCCAAGAATGGGGTATCTATCACCTCTGGGCAATCTGTTCCAATGTTTCACCACTCTCATCGTAAAAAGATTTCTTCCTTACATCTAGTCAAAATCTACTCTCTTTTAAATTAAAGCCATTACCCTTTGTCCTGTCACAACGTCCTGCTAAAAGGTCTGTCTCCATCTTCCTTAAAAGCTTTAAGTACTGAATGGCTGCAGTAAGGTCCTCTCCCTGGAGCCTTTTCTCCAGGCTGAACAACCCAAACTCTCTCAGTCTTTTGTCACAGGGCAGGTGTTCCAGCCCCCTGATCATTTTCGTGGCCCTCCTCTGGACCTGTTCTAACAGGTCCATGTCTTTTTTGTACTGAGGACCCCAGAGCTGGACACAGTACTCCAGGTGGGGCCTCACCAGAGAGCAGAAGGGCAGAATCACGTTCCTCAAGCTGGGGCCACACTTCTTTTGATGCAGCCCAAGATACAGCTGGGTTTCTGTGCTGCAAGCGCACACTGCCAGCTCACGTCCAGCTTCCCACTCACCGCTATCCCTATGTCCTCCTCTGCAGGGCTGCTCTCAATCCCTTCATATCGCAGCTTGCAGTGATACCAGAGGTTGCCCCGACCCAGGTGCAGGACTTTTCACTTAGCCTTGCTCAACCTCATCAAGATCACATGGGCCCACCACTCAAGTTCTTCCAGGTCTCTCTGGGTGGCATCCTGTCCCTCAGGCATGTCAACTGCACCACTCAGCTCGATGCCCTCTGCAAGCCTGTGAGGGTGCACTTGATTCCACCATCTATGTCACTGATGAAGATATTAAACAATACTGTCTCAATATGGACCCCTGAGGGACACAAATTGTCACTGATCTCCATCCGGACATTGAGCTATTGACCACTACCATCTGGATGCGACCATCCAACCAATTCCTCATCCACTGAGCAGTCCATCCATCAAATCCACCTCTCTTTCTATCTTGCAGGAACGATGTTGCGGGGGACCACATCCAAAGCCTTACAGAATTCCACAGAGATGACAGCTGTATCTCTTCCCTTGTCCACTTATGTAGTCACTCCATCACAGAGAGCCACTAGTTTCATCAAGAAAGACTTGCCCTCAGTGAAGTCATGCTGGTTGTCTCGAATCAGCTCCCTGTCTGCCACGTGCCTTAGCATAACTTCTAGGAGCTTCTGTTCCACACTCTCCTCAGGTACAGAGGTGAGGCTAACAGGTCAGTAGTTCCCAAGGTCCCCCTTATTACACTTTTTAAAAAGTGAGATGCAATGGTGTTCACCTTTAATGTCACAAGCCTCACCAAAATTATTTTTTTAAACTTTTTTTTAAACTTTGGCTTACTGTTATATTTGTAATCAGAAACAGCACTTGACCAGAATAATTTAATAACACCTTTATTCATTTTCAAAGTGTACGTGTGCAGAGAAAGCTGTCTTTAAGGATAGAATGCTCTTTCAAGGACTCCTGGATTTATTTCTTTATATCTATGACAGACATCAACCACATGAGATATGTCTACACTTCTAGGCCCAAATTTCTTGAGATGTATCAGTAGAAAGTATATGTTATGCTCTGTGTTTCAAGGTGGGTTTCACCCTTTAATATCAAAGCTACTTTTAAAATGCCACCTTTCTGGGGTGCCTGAAAAGCTTAAGCGAGCTATTAGAATATCACCAAATACAGGCAGCAAAGTAGGGTTTTTTTCTTTTTTTTTATTAAAGACAGAGGGGAAAATGTTAATCTCTTTTTTTGACCCCAGAATTACTTTTCCAGTTAAGAATCCCAGTGCTGACATAGTTCTTTCACCTTCCCGGGACTGTTAGAGCAGCATGCAATAGAAATGTCTCAACTTATTGTTTCAGTTTTCACCACTCTTCTACATCCTGGCATAAGAAAATGGACTAGTATAGCATTAGATTTACAGTAATATTCTAGCAGTTGACCAGATACGAATCTTTCACATGAGGCAGGGTTACACCTTCAAAGAAAGAGTAGATTAGACTACTGCATGAAGAAGTACAAAGTTATAATCAAATACATTGTTACGAGCTAACAAAGCAATATGAGATTGCTGAAAAATAAAGATGAAGCATTACAAAATCACTAAGTGAGGTTCAGACACTAGTAAGAATGGTTTCAACAGTCTTTGTTTTGTACTCATTTTGAGTAGGGAAAGTAAAAAGAGAGGGGGAGGTAAGCACAGAGCACTACATGAATTTTCAGTCATGTAAACACATAAGGATGCCTGAAATTAATGTTTCAGCAGTAGACTTAGCGTGACAATTTGAACTTTTTAATACATGACTCTACAAGCTGAGTAAGGTTCTCACAAGATCCAAGAAAGAGCTCAAAGGGTATAATTTTGGCAGAAACAAACCCAGCAGGAATACATTTCATTAATATAATTAGTTTTAATATTGGTTTGGGATATTTTTTAAGTTGTTACACTGTCAGTGAACTCTGAAATCTTAAATGTCCACTACCCCAGCATGGGCTGCTATTACAGAGCAGCTGATTAGCAGACAGCAGGGAAAGATTAACCCGAAAAGCAAAGGCTGAGAACAGTCATGACAAAGTCTGCCTCCTTCCAAAAGTATTCTTCTTAACTTTCCAGTTAGGGAACACTGCACGTGAACCATATCCCTTAACTATGGAGAAAACAGCACCAGTATTTTAACCCTTTTTAAACACATATGAAAGTTGAAATTGAAGCTGGAACAGTTTTCTTCTAATACACTTTTTTTCTTTATATACATATGAAGTGTACATACATACATACACACCTATGTGTTTAATATTAATTTCCTCTATACTAGAGATAAGCTTTCGAAATGTGCCAAAAGTCACCCACTGAGAATACTCAAGTTGTTTTCTGTACCTAGACAGCTTCTAAGATAATTTAGAATGGATGTGAATTTTGACACATTTTACAGATTACAGCAGATTACAGACCTCTAAAATACTAGATTTACCTGAAACTGTCTCATATCTTCACAACTTAGGAGGAAATCAAGACAGAGAGCTATTGCCTCATATAGGTGACAGACTTAATTAATTCTATTTTCCTAGATAACAAGTGAACATACTAACCCACGCAATTACATACTACAGAATACAATCTGCAAGACAGGGATGGTTGACTTCCACCTATGTCACAAGACAATCTGATTTCTCCCTTTGTGCAACAGGAAGAACTGGATGAGGACATGAGCAAATAGTGCACTGTGGAGGCAAGGGCTACCGTATCTCACTTTGTCTGAGAGGGAATACGGGGAGATAACAAGCTGATGTGCTGTGCAGTGTGCAACTGTGACATACTGCACATGCACATTCAGATGCTTCTGTATCACATTTAATTTGGTCTTTCTGGTTATGCACAGGCAGAGGAGCCCAGGACCTCTCAGTATCTCAAAACACTGAACCATGCTACCATGACAAATATGTCAGCTCACTAGATCCAGCTGCAAATCTGGGCCCGAGCAATTTTTTTCTAGTACTAGTCAAGCCAAGTCACATTATTCTGCAATTGTTACTGCCTAAGGGCATACAGGGAGCTGGTTACAATGACTTGCTGATGGTACACTGGAAGTTGATTCCAGGACCTAACCTTAAGGCTCTGATCATGCCCTGCACATCTTGAAAGATTTCTAGCTTGTTCTGAAGTGGTATAAAGTACACTGAAACTATTATTTCCGTTTAATCATTAGTAAGAAAATACCATCATTGTGCAAATTAAGAAAGAGCTCTAACGTGTAAGTCACTGCAGATTCACTACTGCCTCAGGGGCAGCAACATTTTCGTGTTAAGTAGATGGTTACCTTTCACTCCAGGTAAAAGGAATACAGAAGAATACTCGCCAGCAAAACTACATCTTCCACTTCAACTTCCTAAGGCCCAAATTGTCGCATAGCTTCTTCAAAAAAAGAAGTCTGTTCTCAGATTCTTCTGTTGTTGAAAATGGTATCATGTAGTGAATGTACAAGTAACCGTATTTTTTGATAGTTTAACAGGATTGTACCTGAAATTGTGTGAGCGTACAGAGGAACTGCCAGAACTTCTCCAAGTACGTTAAGGACTAAGCCTGTAAAGCTTATGGAATAACTACAAAGAACATTAAAAGACACTTAAGGTATTGAAAGGAAAGTGAAAAGGCAAGCACAGTCAGTTACACAGACTGTGTCACACAGCTTTTGAGGTAAGGGGAGGAGTTTGGACAGAAGACTGGACTGCACAATGAGCAGCTGCTTGGCTAGGAAGAGGTAGGGTAACTACCAAGAAAGACTGCTTTACCAAGCACATTATCATGACACCTGAGAAACTTCAGTGAGTTACAGAATTAGCATCAATTGCCAAATCAAGTGACAATTAACTATTTCCTATTAATTAAAATTGCACAAACCCTATAAAACCATATTCTGGTACGTAAGTATGAGTTTTTTAGCTTGATTTAGTTTCTGTGCCAAGAGAACAAGTAAAGTTTACAAACTGAAGAAGCGCTTCAAAAAAAGATCAAAAAAAGGCATAAAGAAAAATTTGGATCTTTTTACTTAAACTGGTTTTAAGAAAAATATTCAATATTTTCATTTCTTAAAAGGCCATCACTAAAATGTAAAGATGAGACAGTACTTCCATTTAGTCTTCAAGAGTTTCAGCATCTCCAGCAACCCTACCTTGGCTAAAATACAGAACCATGAACATGCTCTGGTTAAACATCAAATGAGTGCTTTGCTAGGCAGTCTCTAAATGCATGATCATGCAGATATCAGGCATTTATTTAAGAGAACAACCTCCCACTATGCTTGCAAAAAAGAGTTCTAAGCAAAATAATAAAAAAAAAGTACATGAATCCAAGTATTCAGTTATGTATGATTGTTACACACACAACAAAAATTACCTTTAAAAAAAACACCAAACTAACCAACAGATTACACTCCTACTTTTTTGTAGTCTAGAATGAATAAAGTCAAACTGATCTCATCAGTATGCCCAAATTATGAAACAAGATTAACAACTCTGATTATGAAATCTTCTACTATATTGCATGCAAATTCTTTATATAATTGGTATTTTTTTATAATTACACATAATGGTTAGTACATGATTCCTCTTCACAGCACCCAATTACTTTAATGATTTCTTCTGGGAGAGTTTTACCTTGCAGATATTTGGTATTGTATCTTTAAATTTTTAATGCAAGTACTCTAATTATTTCTCCTTATTTAACAGATTAATACCTTCAGGCAACAAAGTGGAGGGTTTGGCCGTAGAAAAAACTTCTAACATAGAGGTGAAAATTCTATTCAGCTATACTTCTTTAGAATTTTCCTCAACCCTTCTGCTGATTCTCACATGCAACAAACTAATGAAAGCATTTTCATTTAGCCTGGCAGTCTCTCTGGATTGATGCAATTGAAAGAAAGATGCTGTATTTTCACCAAGTTCATACCAAAACAGAAGCTAAGGTAAGTACACTGCATGGGAGACTCATGTAGTATTTATAATTTCCTGACTGTAGAAACCTGCTATGTTGTATTGTAAGCACATTTACTTCTGAAATCCAAAATCTTGTCAATTTTTTTCTCCCAATAGCATCAAGAGGCAGATGTGGAATATCACATGCAATGCTGATGCAACTTTTAAAAGAAATTCCCATCTACAACTTCCCCCCCCCCCAACATTTTTCTGCTAGCAAGCCATAAAAATAACATTGTACATGCAACAGGCTGGAGAACAGATCAGAAGCTATAAAGCTGAAATTACGTTGTCACAAATACCATTCCATAGCAGGACAGAGAACGTTTATAAACAGACAGACATTTGGAAATAGGATAACTGCAAGCCAAGGATCAGTGAAAACAGTCAATAAGATGATATAGAACTGCTTTATGGCTGGTTACACTCCTCCACCAAGATCTGAGGGAAAGGACGTAAGAGTGTCCTGCTCTGGTTTTAGTTTTGGGATCTAAATACATATGCCTAAGGTTTTAATGAAATGGCCTAATGGATTTAAGCACCAACAGCTTAAACATATCTACTGTGTGAGTACCTTTGAAATTCAACTGGGATTGTACATAAGGATGCCTCTCTCCCTCCTCACCCAAATACTTCAATGCTGGCATTTCCTAATTTGGCAAATACTCAATCTCTGACCTAAAAAACAACTTGCTTTGATCTAAATAACCACATGCATAACAAAAAAACAATTATCAGTGATACTAACTCACACAAACTAATGGAAACATCTTCAGAAATCTTGGAAAGAAGTCAGGAAAATTAGTCTCTATGGTTCACTAAGGAATTATGACAACTATTAATCTAAATAAAGAGAGACATAAAAAAACAAAGAGAAAGTTTGGAAGATGGAAGAGAAGCAAGTACAGTAGCAGAAAAGATCAAGAGTAATTTTGGAAAGGGGCCAGGGGGGTGGGGCGGGGGAGGAGGAATAAAGAAAGTACACAAAGCATTGGAACAGACAGTCATCTTGGTCACCAGCCAAGGAGGTGATGTTACTCAGGAACACAAGGCATCAAGGAAGAACTTTGCTGTGCTATACCAAATGACTTAACCAGAGAGCTTTTTGGTATGGAAATGTCTACAAAAAACAAGATTAGATGACCTAAAGGAAAATACAATCTATTACAATAGTACTACCCGTCTGTAGGCGCAATCAAATAAAACACTACCATTAATCTGGCTGCAATACATAAAATAATAGTGATGTTGCTTCCCTAAAAACTCTTATGGAAGATAAAACTGTCTTAATTCTACATGTTAGAACACAAAAGGTTCCTTAAAAAGATCTGACTGTATTGAAACAGTATATGATTAATATCACTCGTTTACAAAAGAATTCACTGGTTCCATAGACTTTTGAAGTAAAGTTTCAGCAAATGTCTGACAAGAAAGCATTCTCTTCTAATCTTTACTGGCCCAAACTATCCACATTATCAAAGTCTCCTTTACCTTGGATACTTCTGGGTTTGCTGGCGTTATCAAAGTCACAGACCTTCTCCCACTTATCTCTCACAGCTTCAGGTGTCATTGGCTGATTCTTTCCTCTGACAATAGCACCCAAGGATCGCTCCCAGCGTACTAATGGGAAACATGAGCCAGAGTTAAAGTAACAAAGAAAAAACCTTTTAGTTTCTTTATATGACTTTCATCTAGGCCACTACTTTCAAGACAGTGCAAGAAAGGAAAGGTTTTAAGTACTTCAGTTTAACTCACTGGTATAACTTCAGGTGGGACTAAAAGGGCTCACTGCTTTTAACTAACATTTAGAAAAGGAACAGCACTGGGTTTACATTTCATTAAAGCCATAAGAGACTAATTCCCCTCTGAAAATATTCCAACAGTTTTAGGATTCTTTCTAGTGAAAAACTTTAGCTAGTATCTGTCTACAAACATCCTTTTCTGACCTGATTTTGGCTACTAATGCTTAGGAATCTTCTGAAAGCCTACGAAAACTATAGGGAAAATGTGAAAACCACTTTTTTATCTATGAAAGAATGTTAATACCAGTAGCCAAAATCACCAAATGGCCCCTGAAGTTGTATTTCAATACTGTAACTTCAGAGAAACGCGTAAGGCTAATGTGAAATCGGTTCTGGGAGGATACAAACTTCTTGTATTGCATCTAATCTTTGTTATATTGGGTTTGCTCTTCATTAGCAAGAGACAATGAATAAGGTCATACTGGTACTTCAAAGACTTGAACAGTCATCATTATAAATGATGAAAAATGGTATTTTCTTTTGGCCAAAGACGAGAAGCCACAAATTTTCAGCTGTACTAAAAAATCAACATTTTGTGAAGGGCAGCAAGACATTTTATGCCGCTGCCCCAATTTGTTTCATCTGTCTAATACGCTACCTGGGGAAAGCTATTCCAGTGCCACCAGAATATTCACAGTTAGTTAGAAATGTACAAAATCTTTATCAACTGGTGGAAAAAAAATGTTCTGGAAAAAGAGGGAACACTTCTTGAATTAATGACCCTACTTCCAACCCACTGGTGATATTCACATAGGCTGAAAAGTCCTTGAACAGTTCAGGAAAATAACACCAGTATTAATTTCAACATATTCAGGAGAAAAGGTTAAGACATTTCACACAATGGATTAAGTTTTCCATCTCGCAAGCCCTCAGTGTTGCCTGCAAGTTTTCTTCATGTTCATATTTAAGCTAGTTACTGGAGTCACTCCAAGAAAATACTTAGCTAGCATAGCTTCTGGTTATTAAGAAGGCGAATTGTCTCAACATGCTAATGCCTATCACTGCTATTTTATAGAAGTACAAATAAAGGTGGAAAGTAACTAAAAAGTAGACTGTTTACCAGCATGTGCTACTTTCATACTACAATGAATTAAAGTTATCCAAAAAAGGCAGCAATGCATACTTAGTGCCAAAAATGGAGATTATTCTTGACTTCAATTATACCCTCAGGACCCAAGAGGTAAAGTTATTTGAGCATATATTCAATTACTATTAGCTCAAAAGCAAAACAAAGCACATACCTAAGTTACCAGCTCCCCCACGCATAGTGAAATTTGTGACTTTCACTTAAAATAAGGAGTCTCCTCAGAACCCTAGGCTTTTGCTGACCTTCTCTCCCTAAATAAAAATATCAATCCTGCAACACAAAGTACTTACATTTTCCAATCCATCCAGCTCCCACCTGCCAAGGAAAAAAAGAAAACACCAACATTGGCTTACCATATCACAAAGCAAACTTCTGGTAATGTAGGGACCCAAAAATATACTTCAGAACAAACCGAAGATTGTAACAAAATCTCTGAACTACTGCTGGTTGTATTTAGCAGTTTAGTTAAGCACTGGAACATGGGCAACATAAAACGCCAACAAGATAACAGCTTCCATCCAATATGAGCTATCAGTTTGATGACAATACTTGTAATGTACTCCATAACCAAGTAATTCATCGTTCCTGAAAGTTGCTTTCTGCGTTTGAATGATTTACAAAACAAAAACTTCTGAAGTAGTGGCTTTGGTACCTTTTCAAACTTAGAAATGTACAATAAGAATTGTAACAATCAAATCAGTAGTATTTTGAGCACACACCAGAATCTGACAAGGTTGTTACTGCCTGATGTACCTGCCATATACAGGGTCAACATTTCTTTTGCCTATGCCGAATATGTAGTACCTCACATGATAATTCAGTTTCAGCAAAGAGGTTTAAGGCTGGACAGGCTAAAGCAAATTATTGATTTCAGGGAACAGCGTAAAGGGAGGGAAAAAGGAGAAAGAAAGAGAAAATAAAACAATTACCTCAAACAGACTGCCATTCTCCAAACAGCTCTCATGGCAAAGCCAAACAACTAAGGGAGCAACATACTCTGGTTTGAAGGCATCGACCAGATCTAGAACAAATTGAAGAAGGGAATCACAAAATAGAAGTACTGTGTGATCTCACCGAATTATTCTTACTCAAACACCTTCTGATGAAAAGCGGAGCCAGGAAGAACTTAACCAACAGCATTCTGCCATGAAAAGAAAGGGCAAATTAAACATTTGAAGTTTCATTAAATACAAACAGCTTGTGAGATGTGTGTATGCCTCCAAACCTAATGACCGGTTCTCACCAGACACATGAAAGACCATCTTATCTATTGGGAACACTATCATGTGCAGACTGCAAAGCCAGGTACCTTCCTAAATTTCCATCCAACAAGCAGCCTGAAACAAGGACAAGCCAGCTAGACATAATCCTGATGAAGATGTACCTGAGCAATTTCCCTTTTAATCTGCTAGTCAGTTATAAAGAAAAGATAGTACAAAAAGAATTGCAGCAGCTGAATATTTGAGAAACTTCCCATTTGGAAACATTGATATTTCCAAATGAGATACTGGGAATTATCAGTCCTGCTAAATTTATATATCAATTGTATTTTGACATTTTCATTGTTATCTGGCACAAGAGAAAACTATCTGAAAATGGAGATATTGTCATGGAGCAGAGCATGGTTGTCCAGGCAGCTCTTACCACATATTCTATCCCCTGTCTGAAAAGAAAAAACAACTTTGTTTAGTTTTCTTTTTCAGCTTTTAGAAAATTATTCTTTCAAAAGCAATAGATACATAGCTGTTCCTCAGCTAAAGGTCAGCAAGCATTTTCAGACACACCTTGACAGATGAAGAGCTAGCAAAGTTGAGCATTACAGGTACTTCTTGAATAGCGAAGCTGAAGTAACAGAAGTTCCTTTCTAGAAGTTCCCCAAAGGTAAAAGGAAATTGAACTCCCATTTAATATGGCATCTTCTAAGTGCCTAACAAAAGCCTTAGGCTTTTCTAAAGTATTCCACTTCCTGCCACACACCACTTAGTCTCAAAAATTAGCGCTAGACTGCTATCACTTATGCTATTAATCCACTGCTGAATTAAGAAATACATGGCAGAATTTAAAAAAAAGATACACAAAAGATGCGAACTACATATAGAGTTCTAGCAAGAACATCAGTAAGTGGGCCAAGCTGAACATACGAAACTCTGGCAGTGCTAAAGCACAGGTGTGTGCAGACACCTAAAGATAAACAGGAAAGTACTGATAATTTGATACAAGATATGAAAATGTTTTTGAAGTTCTGGTGTCCAAACCTTTTAAGAGTATTTGAAAAAACTGGACAGGGAGGGAAGGAGAAAGGTAAAAAATAAATGATCAGAGCTGTAACTCTCTTATAGGGAGACCAAAGGATCTCACTCGCCTTAAAATGACAAGAAAGAAAACTAGCAGGTGGTTTTATCACTGTACAGAAATATCTTCAGGAACTTCCAGCTACTAAACTCCACTTTATGCTTCAGGAACTCATGGCTGGAAGTTTAATGTATTTGAGTCTTCTGTTGGTATGTTCAATTAAATCCCTGGAACCTACAACCCAAAGAGGTGCTAGATTTCCTGATCACTTGGATTATTTAGACCAAAGCCAGGACGCTATACACAGAACATATTTAGAAAAACAAAATTATGCATTCAACCTATGCATAACTGTATAAAATATATTACTCTTCAATATTTTGTGTATCAGTCTGATTAACATAATGACTCCCCTGGCTTTGAAAACTGCCTATCACTATGGAAAAGAAGGGCAGGAGGGAAATGAAATCGGCTGATTGTAGAAGACTTTCAGAGGGCAAATAGAACAGGCTTCCTTTTGCAAATTCTTTTTGTTTCTTCTGGTCATTTGCCAAAGTAGTCACTCTATCCTAAATTTACACTTTACACACAGCTTTCTCCTACAACGTTCTTTATACTGACTTTCCAATGCAGTGCACTGTTAAAAACCTGTTCAAGCATTCAAAGATTAGTAATTGTGCAATAAAGAAAATGATAATGTATTAGGCAACTCAGTTCATTATTATCTCCCACTGATCATGAAATGAAGAAGTACATACATGACATGTTGTGCAAAAAATGGTATTTTGCAATTCGACAATATTACAAGTGCAGACACTTTATGCACATACTTGATACCACATCTCATGAAACAAATAAGCCTTTCCACTGCGTAGATGGATCTTAGAAAAGACAGTAATTAAAGAGCTTTGCTACATGAAACTGTTTTTGTGAATTACAAAAATTGCTCTTAACTTGTGGCAGAAATTCAGAATTCTTTACAACAGAAAAAGTAAGTTGACAGGTCAGAGACAAAAAGACAGTAGAAATAATGAATTAGCAGTGTATGAAATGTAAAGGATTTGCATCTTCTAAGAGATGAGAAAGTTAGCTGTGCTTCAATTCACTGAAAAATGTCAGTACACATAGAACTTAAATGTTTCACCTTGTGGCATGACAGTCTGGGTCAGTCTGGATCCAGCAGTAGGAGCAATTGTGTTGCAGTGGATGTTATACTTCCGACCTTCAATTGCAATTGTGTTTGCAAGACCCAAAAGGCCAAGTTTTGCAGCACTGTAGTTTGCCTGACCAAAGTTTCCATATATTCCAGCAGCTGAAGAAGTCATAATTATTCTTAAGACAGGGGAGAAGAGAGAAAAAAAATTCAATTATTTCTTCAAGTTGTTTAATTCTACACAAAACGTTTTCCACCTTTCACATCACAGTCTCTGTATTCCACAAAACAAAAGCCTGCAAGTAAGAAAACGTTGTCTGTTGTTTTCACTAAAAAAGATGGGGTTTTTATATTTAATTGATAGCAAACATCTCACAAATCCTGAAGCGTTGTCATGGTAGCAGAAAACTAACAAAGTCATGAGTCTTTTTGAGTCATACTACAAAACTAAAATAGACATTTTATGACAACACGGTATGGCATAGAGAAAAGTATTTTAGTTTCATGTTCTAACTGCACTTCAAGGGGCATTATTCTTATAAATAACAAATAGCTTCAGCAGTCAGAAGAAAATTATTTTATTGAAAATCACTTCACCTTAATATCTGCCTGGTAATATGTAAAGATGCATTCTTACAGAATTCACATTCAAAGAATCCTAATGTGCGTTAAACACACGAAGGAAGAAGACAGCGAAGTCTTCCCCTTTGCTGTCCCCTAATATTATTGCTGTGGAGATGACTGAACTGCTCTCAAGAAAGCTCTAAAACCACTGCAGTGCATAGCTGGTTTGAGGCAAGAGAACACTGTGCAGCATGTCTTCTCATAAATTGGAATTCAGAGAGAAGGGTCTACACCTTCACTTTTAAAGCCTTATCAGAATCTGTTCCAATCTACTGTAAACACACTGCGTAGCTGGGATCAAAATCTGTATCATTTTTATTTATTCACCTCAATTTGACTCCTTGTTGCCACCTTCTTCATCCTAATATGAGTAGACAGCCAACCACTAGAACACCCCCTCATCATCACTGGTTAGTTAGCCTCCCCTTGCCTATTTGACAACCCTCCTCATTCTCCTCCCCACCATGGGAGCCCTAGAAAACAAAATGCTCAACTACTAAAAATACGCTAATAGTTTATGAAAACATCGGTCTTATAAACCAAAGAATGAAGACGGCACCTCTTCTTAGAGCTTTCTTCTTCCTTTACCCACCCCCACCAGCCAAGCTGGCATTTCTGCACCAGATTACCTCCTAACCCTAATCCAAAACACCCCACACCCACAAAAAAGACACATTAAACCCAGATTCCCCTACCTGCCCCCATCCCCTGATGTATAATATTGCATTCACCTACTTACCCCATTACATCACAACTCACTTAAGCAACACATCTGATGCATGCCTAAGTCCATTCCTGTGCAATCAGGCATGTCCTCTCTCATGTGCTCCACTTTCAAGGCATAATCAAGCAATGGCACACCTAATACCTCCACTCCCCTGACCTAAAACCTATAACCATGATAAGTTATACACTACTGACTCTGCTGGATATGACAGTGCTCCAAACCATATTCTGATCATAATACCTCTATTCCTTCCCACCAGGCCGAGTTTGGGTATCAGGTTATCTATTAATTGTCCTTCTCACATGAAATCCACATCTGCCATGGCATATAAGGCTCTACATGTCTAACTTCAGGATCATTCTTTTCCTCTACACCCTTAGCACAACTTGCTCTTTTGCACCTCTGGTTCCTCTGCCAGGGCCATACCTTAACTATTCCCTAAACCTTGTCTTTCAATGAGTCATGTGGTAGGTGATTTATCAACTCTTCAGTCCATGATTGTGACATTTCCTAGTTTTAGCATTTTTGGTTCCCTTTTGGGTGGGGGCAGCTTCAGGCAGCCCCTCCAGTGCACCGTGTAAATACAATCTATGAACTGAGCATACAATGGCTGGCGGCCTGATTTTGGTCCTCAGGAACTACTGAACAAGACAGCTGAAGTATATGAGGAATCATCTTGACACTGATGCACTTCGGTTTCCATTTATTTATGGTGTGTCCACTTCGTTCATGTTGCTATTTGATGAATGCTTGTAGGACATAATACTGACAATAACACAATGGTTTAATCTAGATAGAGATATGTGTTACAAGTACTGGTTCAATATGATCATGATAAAGAAAGCTACAAAAGCTGTATAAAGCAGGCATTTTGTAGATGGCACATGTCTATACATAAAACTGCAGAAGCACCCACTGGCACTGTTATCTGAGCAAATACAGAAAAGGAACCAAGGGACGTGTTTTCCTAAATGGATGCAACTCTTAGACTTTAGCCGTAAATTCTGCCTACTGATCTCCTCCTCTACCCCTACAGTTCAGTTACGTGGATGAGAACGTCAGTCAGTTTGGTCACAGAATGACAAAGAAGATCATACAGCTTTCAACATCTGGGTATAGCTATTAAGATTAATTTCATCATGGCAGTGTTTCGGTAAGGAAAAACAACAGAAGTGAAAAAACTTAAAAGGTCTGAACTCACTGCACTCTGTCAGTTTACAGTAACACAAACAAAAACAGCCTAGAAACATTTCCACAGCTTCTAAGACAAGTACCTTTGTCCAAAGGGGAAAAAAAAATAAATCCAAACCCAACCCCAAACAAAAAAGCCAAGATCCACAAGCAGAACTGCATGTACCTGTCATTTGAATAGTAACGAGGAGGAGAAGAATCCCTCAGGTTTGCAGTAACATACAAGTAACAAACATTTCTAACCAGTCCTCATGAAAAGATATGGTAAGTTCCCTAAAGACAGCTCCTGTCTGCAGCATTTGCATCTACATGGAAAAAATCTTTTCAACATTTGGCTGGAGAGGCACATAAGGGGGCAGAACTCAGAAGGGTTTAAACATTTGGACTGATTTTATTTCATCTCAGTAGTAGTGAAAGAAAAGGATGCAAAACTTCTCCCTCACTGTCAAGACATGCTTCAAACTGTTATACCCTACTGAAAAATGAAAAAAGACAAACTTTTACCTGCCAAATTTCTGATTTTTCATATGATTCCATGCAGCTCGGGTGACCAGGAATGATCCCCGCAAATGAATTCTATGAATTATATCTAGGAAAAAAGTAATGTTGGTTTAGTAATTTCAGGACTTTGTCTCTCAACCTGAAATACACCACTTTTTTTTCCACGTGACAAAAACGGCACTCTCTTCACACTAAACTATTACTAAAAAAGTAGAGGGCTTTTTTATTATTATTATTTTCTTATAGATCATTTTGAAGTGCTTGCCTGAACATACATTGATTATCTCTCCTGCCTCGTGGTTGGGGCTCTCCTGTACAGAACTGACAAGCACTCAAAATTCCTGTACTTAAGCACAGCCAAATAAAGACTACAGAAGCTAGTCCATCTTTGCAAAAGTCTGCTCAACTGGCTTATCATCACCTACCATCTCACTGAAGGCTCCCTCAGTTCTTCTGTCCCTTGGCACACCAGCTTTCCTTCCCTCTGTTGTTAGTTCTGGGTCTTTTAAGCCTGTTTAGTATTCAGCCAGTCAGTGCTGGTGTTAGGAATACGTTGTCCTCACAAAAACTATTCTGTGTGCTTCACATGGCTCTTTTTTGTATTCCACTCAGCAACAAGGAGCGGCAGCTAGAGCCTTTCTTCCCCATTGTAACTACATATGCCTACCATGATTGCAGCACAGATCTGGTTTGCAAGCTGAACACAAGCATGTTATCACTAAGCTTTCAGGGCAAAGGATAATTCTCTAATCTGGCACAGACAGCCTTCCCCACCTTCTCTTCTTCCTTGTACCAATGGGAAGGATGTACTTTTCATCTCTCCCGCAGAAAGTACATTTTTGAGTTTGTCAACTTACCCCAATCTTCATTACTTATCCGAACAAATGAACGGTCTCTTAGGATCCTAAAAAGCATAATCAAAAAAACAAAACAGAATAAACAAGCAAAAGATGGACAGCTGTTTACAGCAAAGTGACAGCCCACAATCAAACATGAAAAAATCATCAGGTTTACTCACCCAGCATTGTTTATAACAATATCTGCAAAAAAAAATAAGATTGCACTAATAAAGTACAAGCTTGTTTCTATTCTTCTCCCACTTCTAAAAATATATATATAGACAAGAACACTGTACACATATATCTTGTTATTATTCTATAGCTCCTTGACCCAAATGGTGGAACTCTACCATTGGACAATAATTACAAGACAAACTACTTCAGTAGAGGCAAGTCTCAGCTTGCTAACAGAACAAAGCCTGACAGGGAAGTATAGCTGAGAAGACCTGGCCACCTAGAACACAATACCTGCAAGATGCAGCCACCCTGCACAGTTCTGCAGCTTGCTTTGAATTCCAGAGTGCTCCTAACTACACAGTTTGCGCCACCATCTTTGTTGCAGTACACCCAAATGATAACTGGAAGAACCACAGAGTCACAGAGCCGCTAAAGCGGCCATAACAATTTTTTGTCAAATATTTAATTTGGTTCCTGTTGGCTTTGATCATGTGTACTTTCAGCCATTTAACCCTGAGTTAAAAATCACATAAACTTCACAATTAAACAGTGGTGAACATATAGTAAAGAGGAATATTCCCTGTTAGATAAAATAGCTCAAGCTTTTTTTTTTATTTGTGTTAAATCATTTTGATCTTCACATAGACAAAAGAGCTTCCAAAACACGACAGAGAATCTTCTGACTCTTCAGCAACATTATTTATCCTAATTTTATGCAGCTCATTATAATACTTGATTACTTGTGCTTTAGGACAGAAATTGTTAATCATTACTGAACTATCAGAATTCTGAAGGGCACGAAAAGAAGAATCACATATTAAGCTTTAAACTTCCACTACAAAATTCCAAAAAAGACAGAGAAGTTGCCCCTTCCAATTTAAAGTGGAATGTCCCTGATTTAGGTTTCATTGACTAAAGGCATCAAGGGTTACAGTTCTACTATGGTCACACTGTCTTCATACACTTGTCAATTACATTGTTTATAATGGCTCTGCATTTGCAAACAAGTTCCAACAAGAATTAAGTAACTGTACCTATCCTCCCAAAAGCTTCAAGTGCTGTCTTCACAAGCTTTTCACCATCTTCCACCGAATCTGTAGGAAAAAAGTGTGAATTTTCAAGTAAAATTAACTGGATACACTGCAGTTCCAGGGTATTAACAACTAATTCCATGGAGCTAAGAAAAATAAATTGTGTACAACCCCAATATAAAAGAAATTCAAATGCAGCCATTATTTGCATGTGGCCTAAAGCAAATCCCACACAGTAAGTCTAAATGGCATAATGTTTGCCATTGCAAGAAAGACAAGAAGCAAACCAAGTAAGAATCATCCATTCCCATTTTGCCTCTAACAACTGCAGACAGACAGTTCCTTAGTATTTCAATGTTTAGAAACTATATGAAAAGGTAACTACTAGATGAGTTTAAATTAAAAAAGCAATTTATGCACTTGCTTTTAGCATCTCTGTCTCCCTACTCCACATTACATTACACCTATTTAATTTACATGACATTGGCAAGCTGGCAGTAGTCCTTTATTAAGCAGTGTCAACTCTTCATTCAGCAGGTCCACTATTCCTACAGATAAAGCATTGCACTAGTCTGGAAAAATAACATACCATAATTGGGTACTGCTTTTCCTCCTTTTGCTCTGATTTCGTCAACAACCTTGTCAGCCGCTGAGATGCTCTTGCCATATCCCTTGAAATCACTTCCAAGATCATTCACTGTGCATCACAAAGAAAGGAATTTTTTTCTTGTTAACACTCAGACTTCATGGTCTTTCCTTATCTTATTATCACAGTGAAGGTCATAAGGACTACTAATAAAACCCAATACGTCTGGATCCTACTGAGAATCTCCCATGATTTAAGAACAGTAAGTCATACTATTATTTTTTCTAAAAAAAGTAGTACGATACAGTATCTCTTTTTAAAATAACAAGGGAAACAACATTGGTTTTTTTCCCCCTCTCTCCAAGATACATTCAACTTGCTTGCCTTGCCCAGCACACCCCTCCAATTGTGTTACTGTAGTTCAGCGATTAAGATCAGGACTACATACCAATCACAGGTGATTAATTCTGGTCTCCTGTCAAACTGTTTTAGCTACTGCATGAACCGTAAACAAGACTGAGAAGACTTTGTTCCTGTTTAATAGAGTAGCTGAAATGTTACTAGTAAAATTCCCTATAGAACAGATCAAGGAACCTGAACAAAGGGAAAAGAGCTTCAGATCCTGCTCCAGTGGGATAAGAGGTCCATCTGACGTAGATGGCTGCTTTGCTCCCAGGCTGCTCTCCATACTGGGGCAGGCATCATTAGTGGTAGCTGCATTGTATCATCACCACAGTCTGCTGCATTGTGGTATTTGCATGTCCCACAGTTTCATGGAATTCATCACAGGAACAAAAACACCGCAAAAAAATCCATACACACATTATATTTTGACAAAAGATGTAAAAAAATGGTAAGAAGTATGTTTAAATGGGTGCCAAATGAAACTGTAAGAAAACCAGAACTGACTGACCATTTACCAGCAACACTGGTATTTTGCTATGAAGTCTTTTGCTGCGGTAAACTCCAGCTTTGTGCCCTCCAACTTTTTGAAGCCCTCAAGAAGCCAGCCATAGTGAAATCCACAAAATAAGCAAGATATTCTTGCTGGTCTTGATGACAAACAGCAACTGCAAGTCTGCTGTATCAAAGGAATAAACCAATATTGTGCCCTTTTTCTTTTTTTTTTTTTTTTTGTCTTTTTAAAAAGGGAATTAAAAAAAGAAAACTCTCCATGTGAAAGGGAACATAACTTCATTGCTTGCAGGACACATGACACAATCATTCTCCATTACGCAGACCAAGAAAATCTCATCTGGACTCCTGTATTCAATTTTTGTGTGCAGCACTTCAAAAGAAATGCAAGAAGACTGCAGAAAATCCATATGAGTAAATGAAAATGCCAAAGCCCAGAAGTGGACCATGTAAAGAATACGGGGGGAAAAAACCCACATAAACAACAAACCAAACCAAAGAACCACCTAGTCTGAAGTAGGAAGAATTAAGACAGAACACGACGATATGCTCAAGTACATTAACAGATTGATGCAAAAGGAAGAGACAAAAATCTCCACACTAATAGATCATTATCTGACAGTTTCAACATGCCGCTAGCACAATTCAGGTGAAATATTAAGGAAAATTTCCAAGTTTAGTTAAGCATTAGAATGGGCAACATGGGCAGACCGCTCAGTCTGCAACATCAAAGGTCTTTAACATGACATCAACGAAAAAGGAGTCAGGAACAGTACTAGGATTTCTCATCTGTCCTGGGAAAGAAGATTAGGCAATTTTGTGGTAAAAATTTATACAAAAACATTGTTAGTCTTGTTAGGACATTACAATTCTCTACCAAAGACATGCTTATATATGTTTAACGTTCACTTCAATAGTAATTTGCTGATAAAAAGCTTTATTAAATATTAGGGAAAATTTTCCAGAGGCAGCAAAGTACCTTAGGCTGAGTGTAGGCGCTAACAGTTGTGAAGCAAAAATGAGTACACAAGAAAGAACAGAGCTATTCTAGGACTGAAAATCGTAAATACACAGAAAGAAATGGGGAAGTAGACAGAAAAAGCTCCCATGTTGGGACCCACTAGTATTCCTCCTTCTTATAACATACCTTCATTTCCTATGTTAAAAAAAAGGGAACTTGTTAAAGAGACTTGCATCTTGTATCTGCTTTAGTGAAAAAAATTCAAATTTTAACACAAGTAACTTCTCAATTCTTTAAAGTCAGAATCATAAGAGAACAAAAGTAAGAAAAATAAATACAAGTATTTAGAGGTAACCGCAAAGCACTGCTACAAGAAGGGGCAAAATGAGGTGCATTTTCCAAAGGGCAATAAGAAGTTTCCCTTACAGTCAGTTCTTAACTTACTGATTTAGCTATTGTGCAATAAGGCCACGACAAAAAGAGTATTAGCTGTGTCAGGCAATACAGCATTTCTTTCAGATTATTCTGGAAAGGCAGAACACCACTAGCTACACACAGTCAATACAATTAAACATTTGGGCTGCTTATAGTGACCTAATTTTTGGTAAGAACTTGAGATGAAGTATTCATGTTCTTAGTAAATGAGGTAACTATCAAAGGTGGTAACTACCAGAAAAAAAAAACTGAGATTTTTTTTTGTCTACACACAGGCTTCGCAGTTTAACCAATAAATCAAAACCCAACAATTTTTATGAAATTTTATAAACTGAGATTGGGATTTTTACTAGAAAGCTAAAAATCAGTGAGTGAGTTCTTGTCTGTAATCTGTTAAAAACATTTAACCTTAAACTTCTCAACAATACCTGTAAAAGTTGATTCTTAGGCAGTCAAATCATAGAATCATTTTGGTTGGAAAAGACCTTAAAGATCGTTAAGTCCAACCATTAACATAGCACTGCCAAGTCCACCACTAAAACAGATCCCTAAGTGCCACATCCACACACCTTTTAAATACCCCCAGGGACTGTGACTCCACCACTTCCCTGGGCAGCCTGTTCTAGTGTTTGATGACCCTTTTGGTCAAGACCTTTTTCCTAACATCCATCCAATCTAAAAATGGCAATGCAAGCTCCTGGAGAATGTCCAAGAATATAATTTGACCTTCAGAATTAGCCTGTGATACAGCATATTGCACAGCTGAATATTCCCTGAAGAAGGTTTAACAAAATGACTACGAAACTATCAGAAAACTTTTACTGGGAGCTATCCGGCACTGTCATTGATACCAGATGGCTATTCTGGTTGACGCACTGCAAAAAGAAACAATACAGTGTACTGTCAGCACATTCTGTGTTTTCTGGGGGCTACTGATACTGCATAACATTCCCATAACTTCCTTCCTGGGGAAAGGTACTAGAAGATAACACATTCACATTTTCAAATGGACATATTAAAACTTTCTGAACAGTATTCACCTAAGACAGCACCTTCTCCGGCCTCACTGTAAAGACTGGTACGCATGGACAAAAGTCCAGGAAGTGATCCGATTCAAACTAGCCTTCCAGCAAAGATAAGCTCTTGGACAAATTCATTTCATAAGAAAATAAAGCTTAGAAGCAAAATTTAAATAGCAAAAGATAAAACAGAAAACCATTAAATAACAAAGGTTACTGTCTCAAAGGGCATGGACTGTTGAATGCACCTTATGTGAAAAGGCAAAGGTTATTGTCTAGATCAAGTTAGTTAACATGAAACTTACCAACTACTGAAGCTCCTCTTTCGGCAAAAGCCAGAGCATACGCTCTGCCCAAACCTATTATAAAAAAAAGGTTAAAAAAAGAAAAAAACCTCAGTTTGTCTCCTGAATCACAACTCATAAGAAAAAGCGACACAAAAATTAATTGCTTAAAGAAAAACACACCAAATCAACACAAATACCTTGAAAGTTCAAAGTAAACTACTATTTCCCCCAGAAGTTCAAAGTTCCAGGTAAGTTCAAAACACAAAAGTAAACAAATAGATAACTGTAGATAAAACCACCAGTCAAGAGAAAAAAATCCCTATTCTTACTCTTTCTTACTGCACTCAACAGAACCATCAGGGAAAGCTGTCTGCTGCGGAGTTTGTATTTGTGACAGAAAAATACATTCGTAAGGCAGAAAGTTTAATGTCTTGATGTAACCTTTAAGGAGGGGATGTTTCAAGTTAATTAATTACATTCTAAGTGAATAAGATACTTCCCTGGTTAAAGTCAGTCTTTAAGATTTGAAGAAAAAACTGAACAAAATTTAACTGCGACTGAAGATGTACTGACAAAACCCCTCCAACTATCTGCACACAAAGAAATCACTTAATACCACAGTTAACCAGATCCATCCACAGTTTATCCATCATAACGGAAGACTGATTTTTGCCTCACATACAAGACTCTTGCACCTTTGCTCTGGCTTAGGTTCTAGGTATGTTGTACATCAGTTAATTGTTACGACAAATGATTTACAGAGATATTATCCACTGTACCAGGCAAAAGCTATTGAAATCAATTATGATGATCAGTTTTTTCTTCCAAAAGAAACTGAAATTTGAATTATCAAAAGACAATCAGTCAGAAAAAAGTTTTTCAGCATCACTTTGCCCCTCACCAAAACTTTCAAAGCCAGCTCTTAAAAGAAAAAATGGGGGGGGGGGGGGGGGGGGGGGGGGCGGGGAAGCCAGAACTGTTTAGACTGTTTTGAAACACACAAATCTCACACCAAGAGTATCACAGGTGAGGTGCATATACATCCACTGCCTAAAGTAACCCAAGTCCAAGAAAACTTTTTTTTTGTTTTGAAAAGCCACACAACTTAGAACTGTGGCCTCCTCAAAGCCAAACAAAACCAAGACCATTCTCAATTGGCAAGCAAGGACTGCATGCCTAAGAATCAAAACTAATTAAAAAAAAAAAAAAAAAAGCAGCAGCTTGAATTGCTTAGACTATGATACTGCAGAACAAGCAGAAACAGAATTTCATGAGGGGTTTGCTCAAAGTGGAAAGAAGCTACTGTATTTTTAGATGCCCAGGTATGTCAAAAAACAAATTAGTGATCCAGATGTTTTAGACAAATTCCAAGCTCTGATCTGTTCAGCAGCATCCAAATCAAAAATCAATGTTGACAAACCATGCTATTAGCAGTACAGTCTAACTACAGTGCTGTAAACTAAATAAAAACAAGACAAGACCTAACCTGAAGTTAACAGGGTTTCCCTTTATCCTGGTTTAATTTTTATCAACCCACTTATCAAAAAAAAACTATTGTGAAATAAAACATCCAAGGACAGTTTTCTCTGTTAACAAACAGAGAGCCTGGAGTTTTTGAGCAGCCTACTACTAGAAGTACAAGGGTCACTGTACCTACTTACAACAAGCAATTTTTGCTCCATGCAGTGCTTTTTAGAAGCTTTGTTACTGTCAAAGTGTCTTTGTTTTGCTGTTACCTACGGTTTTAACCTGTTCTTTGGTGAGACTTGTTATATACAGTGAAGCATATAAATAAAGGTCTGGTAAAAGCTGAAAAGCACCATACAAAGATCTGGCCTCAATTATTCTCAGGTTTGTCACCTCCAGGTGATGCGAGTGGACTGTTCAGTGCTTTCCACAAAATCTCATATTCTTAGTCCACAAGACATCACATAACTCAGGCCCCCAAAATGACTCCTCTGGCTATGCGCAGCTCCACAAAAAAAAGCAAAACTTTACTGCAGGAAGGCAGAACCTTCTTAGAAGGTGGCAGAACAAGCGGCTTTAGCAGCTCATGACAACTACAAACTTTGCGCCTCCCTCATCTACTCAGCTTAGATGGTCACTGGAAATACCAGAGAAGACGAAGGTCAAATCATGCATCCAGAGGAAGAAGGAAAAAAAAAACCAAACAAACAAACCCAAAACAAAGCAAGAGAAGAAAAAAAACCCAAACCACCAAACATCAACAACCAACCCCACACTGCAACAACAAACACAAAACTATTTCTTGGCAAAACCAAGCATTCCACCGCAGAACCGCCTTCCCTCGAGAGGCCGGGCCCGCGCCCACCAACAGCACGGGCCAGCCCCGCCGCCGGGAGGCGTGTGCGTCCCCATCCCCCCGGCGGCGGGCCGCCCCCCGCAGGCGGGCAGGGCAGGCAGGGCAGGCAGGGCAGGCAGCCGGCCGCGGCCGCTTTCGGCAGCGGTGCTGGCACAGTCGGGCCCCCGGCACAGCCCCGTGCCAGGGCACGCAGGCGACAAGCGTCAGTCACCAGGCCCAAGCAAAGCCGTAAGGAATTAGGGTATCAAAGCAGTACACGGAGCACACCACCGGTACGGACCGGTGTGAAGCGGCGCGGCTCCTCCCGTGTATTTGAAGGACAGCGCAGCACGGGGCAGTACTCCCGCGCGGACCTCCAGCAGCGCCGGGCTCAGGCCGGCAGCCCCGCGCACGGCAGGCAGCACGGCGGTCACCCCCGCACAGCCTCGGCGCTGCCGGGCGGGGGGCGGCACTCGGCCCGGCCTGCCCCGCGGCGGGCGCCCCTCTCCCGCCGCCGCGCCTCGCCCCGCCACGGGCTAAAACCCGTTTCCAAGGGGCGAAGCCCTCACAGAGCCCCCCGGGTCCCACCGGCGGGCACGGCGGCACCTGTCAGGGCCGAGGGCAGCGGCGCTGGCGCGGCGCCCGGCCTCCCCTAGGAACCAGCCGCCTCCTGCGGGGGGACGAACCCCCCCGCGCACCGCGCCGCGCCCCGGGACGGGACAGGACAGCGCCGCTCACCTCCTCCGGCGCCCGTCACCAGCACCACCCGGCCGTCAAACCGCAGCCCCGCCGCCATGGCTCTCCGCCGCCCTGCGCCCGACTGCGCAGCCCGCCGGCCCGGCACCGGCGGGCAGGGCAGGGCGAGGCCGCGCCGAGGGGACACGGCGCATGCGCCGCCGCCGCCCCCTGGGAAACGTAGTCTGGGCTGCGGTGTCGGCCCGGCGGCCGCGGCGGGGCGGGAGCGGGGCCGCGTTGGGGCTCCGGTCCCGCCCGCTCTCTGTGCTCCCGCACCTCGGCAGGCAAGGCGAGCTGCTTGTGAAATACAGGCATTGCGAAATGCAGGCGGGCCGGTCTGCCCTGCTGCATGGCGGGCACATCGCCGCAGGTGTCTGAAGAGGTTGCAGCTAAGTAGGGTGGATCTCAACTCGGGCAGCCTGAATGTAGACATCACGCCTCCGCTTAAAGTTGATCTTTATTTACGGCTTTTATTTGTGTGGTGGTTTGTTTTTCTGTTGGGTTTTTGTTTGAGGGTGTTTTTTGTCTGGTTTATGGTTGCTTTTCTTTGGCTTTATTTACCGTTTCCCAATTCAGATCACTGCTTTCAGCCGTTGCAGCCCTGGGTGTGGGAGTTCTTTAGGTTGAGCAAGATACAACGCAAAATACATTCCTTCTCGCCCCCCCGATTTTTGCGGCCCCCCCCCACCCCCCGCGTGGGAGGCTGCACCGCCCTCCGGCCCGCCCTGTGAGGAGAGGCTGGGCCCACCCTGTGCCGGCTGCAGCCAGTTCCAGCCAGCTCCAACCCACCCGCAGCACGGCCGGGCCCTGCAGGCAAGGTGGCCGTGCCTTCATGGGGACATACTTGAGAAAGTGTTAGAAACACTGCACAGCAGCTGGGAGGGAGAAGCCTGAGAAAACAGAGCAGTGGCCCTGCAGCCCCCCAGGCCAGCGCCACAGGAGGGGCAGGGGGGGCTCCAGGGGCCGCAGCAGAGGTTCCCCCCAGCCTGTGGTGAAGCCCACGGTGAGGCAGGCTGTGCCCCTCAGCCCAGGGAGGCCCGTGGTGGGGCAGGTACCCAGCTGCAGCCTGTGGTGGGGCAGGTACCCAGCTGCAGCCTGTGGAGGACCCCATGCTGGAGCAGTTCTCCACCTGCAGTCCATAGAGGCCCACAGCAGAGCAGGTTTTCTGGCAGCAGGTGCGACCCCGCAGGGGACCCACGCTGGAGCAGTTCTTGGAAAAGCTGCAGCCCATGGGGGCAAAACCCCAGTGAGGCAGGGGAACGGTGTGAGAAGGAAGCTTGCAGGGGTGATTGTGTCTCATGGAGCCAGCTGGTGGGTTACTTAGGAACGAACATGACTATTGATTGTGTCATTGCAGGCACGGTCTAATATGAGACCGTGTCATTTAAAATGTGATTGTATTGGAGTTTCATAGGGCCATTGCTCTGGATCTTGGCAGTAGATTTATTTCAGATTTTCCCAGTCATACCCACACAACTCAAGTGATGACAAACTTTATCTGAACTATGGGCAGGGATCTTATGCAGCTGTTCCTTCTTACTTGCTCGCTCTCCTGGCTGAGAGCACCATAAGCCTGAGCCTCTGGGAGCTGCAAACTCCCTGCTTCTTTGCATTGTCTGTCTTAAATTTAGGAGGTGCTTGGGGAACACCAGAGGATGGTGTAAGGAGTGCCCGGAATTCAGAGCAACTGACTAGCTTATTTGGTTGGGGAAATCATCTGGATACTTCCTCTGCACAGATGAACTTTAATTCCTTATTAACCTTTCTTGTAAGGTTTGTAAAGTTCAGATTATTTCTGGAGCTAGTAGAAAGAAAAATTGTTCGTGTTGCTGGAGATTATATCCTTGGCTGCCAAATGGTTTACTGTCTGCACTAAAGGAAGGTGATAGGTAACCAAGTGATAGCTATTTGGAGACTTCTAAACTAGAAGAAATTTGCGTTTCTGACCTCATATAGTCTGTAACATTCACTCCTTTAGAAGTATTAGGAATCAAGATGTATCGCCTGTGATTTTATTACATGGAGTTCAGTTTCACCGGAGAAATTGGGTTGAATACTATAATTGCAATTTACAGTTTGGGCACTAGAGGGACCATTGTGCTACAGTAAAACTGACAAATTTATCTACATATATCTACATACCACAAGTAATGAAATTCTTATACAACGAACCTTAAAAAGGCTCACTCACAGATGGAGTCAAAGGGACACTGCTTTTAACACACAGTGGTCTTACTTCTCCAATAGTTGCACTGGTGTGGTGGCATTCCTCTGGCTGTATAGGCACGTTATTCATATATATAGGAAACTACAAGAAATTGTTCTGGAGGCAGGTACAGGACAAATAAATGGTCTACAAGAAATCGTAAGTTTTAAGTGTGGGAAGTGTTGTTGAATGTACACAGAAACAACCCCTTGCACTGGATGTGTGTTATTCTGGCACTGTATTAATCAGCACAAAATAGCCTCATAACTAGTTACGCTTCCAAAGTTTACCTATTTCATTTGAATGCAGCCGAACTCAAGAGCTATTTCCCAACAGTAGGAGGCCCGGTGCAGTTCGCTGTGTATTGCAGAGAGACTGCAATACACAGACAAATACAGACAAAAAACATGTGTCTGTACTGCGCTGCACAGTAAGAGGAAGCTGTTTCCCGGGAAAGCGGAGCTGTGAGTCAGTTCGCGACTGCTCTTCCTGAGGAAGTAACAGATTGAGCTCATAACCGTCGGTGAGCTTTAGTTCAGCCTCGACACTGAATATTTTGTTTATTGTTGCTACCCTGTGGGATTGGGCTCGCACCTGGGAAAAGGAAGGGAAGTCTACCGGACAAGAGCAGTGCTGGCTGCTAGGAGAGCCACCCGGCTTGGCCCCGCCACAGGGCCGTGACACACCGTGTACCTTTAAAGGTACAGTGCACAGAAGAGAGCCTTGCACTGATGCAGCGTGTAGCCAGCGTGCTATCTGCTGAGTGTTGGGTACTCTTACTCGCACGTGTTTATTAGAAGTGTTAGGGGCATGTTTCTGTACTGTCCAGCAAGTTTAGGATGTAATTTGTTAGGGTAGGGGGATGCCCGCAAACAAACAGCACAAATTCTCAGTCAACTGTGCATACACTCCTGGAAACATCTAGTTCAGACAAAATACAGGATCTAATGCGGTCATTCTTACACCACCAAATTTATTTGCTTAATCCCTTATGTAATTGTATCTATCTAAAGCAGTATAGTTCTGTGTACATGGCTATAAATTAGTCCTAGGAGAACTTGGTTCATTTTTGGTGCTGGTTATGGCCTCTTCAGTGATCTTGAACAGGCCATTTCAGCTTTAGACTTTCAAGTTCTGTAGTATTGCCTGTCCTTTTTTTTTTTTTTTTCTTTTTGTTTTTTTTTTTAAGAGGATGGGCTCTTCAGGGAAAAGGCTCTGCTCTTGAATTTGTCTGGAAGCTAGTAGGCATGTGCCCCAAGTAAGATCAGACCCTGAGTAGGCCCTGAGGTATTTCTATAGCACGATTTGTTCATTAGGTAGCTAACAAACAGGCCTTCTCAACAAGTCAGAATCTTTCATAGCTTCCTCATTTTTGTGCATAGACTGGGATTAGAATCAGCAAAGAGCCCACACTTCAAAACAATACATAAAATTGAAGTTTCATCAACAGACTTTTTTTTTTGAAAACACAACGGGAAGAGCACTGGAGTGAAAGTACATCATGTTTATATTTTATTTTTTTAAAGTTAAACCTGTCTGGTTTTAAACAGATCCAAAACAGAACCACTCAGAATGGAAAGGGGTTTGATGGGTTACTTTAACAGTCAGAACTGATTGGTCCCAAAGTCATACAGCTATCAGAAAATATTTGCATCAATCTGAAACAAAGTATGAGGGCAAAACACCACTACTGTTAACCAAAGCGGGGTGAGGTTGGGTGGAAACTTGAATGGAGTAGGTGTCAAGCCACACATTGATAGCAGGTGTCCAACTTTTGAATGAGTGAGCTATAATGGGAGATTAATAGCAGAATATCCAGATTACAAACTCAGCCAGACAGGGCTTAAAGTGGTTGAAACTGGTAGCAAAATAAGTGAGTCAAAAAGGAAGATCAAGTCACTTTATTTGGTCTTTTAGTGAGCAGTGTGAACTAACATACAATTGTCATTAACTCACTTATACAGCAGGCTTTTTACACCAGCAAATATTTGCCAAAAACCCCAAGCAGAATCCTGTAATACTGAGTATGATTATGGTTTTTTCTGTTACGCTTCAATGCCTAGAGCAGGTAAATTCTTCGATAAACAGGGAATTTTCATGTTGTGCAGTAAAATAAATTTGGTTTATGTTCTAAAGTAATTCTTTTTTGACTAACAGGTTAGGTAATCGGGGGTATTTTTGGCTTTGCCTCATTTATAAACTTGGGTTTGCATATTTTGTGGATACTGTAGAAGTCTTAATCTGACTGAAGAAATGTTTTCTACTGTCTGCTGCTATAGATGGTGAGCACCTTGGAACCTTTTTTTCAGGGTGAATGAAAGAATTGACTGCCTTGCTTTTACTCTATTTTTCAGTATTGCTAAAAGATCTGTTTGGACCATAAGGCTCATTTTTCAAGGCTCATTTTATTTGTTTTGTGAATGGTTTTGCTCACAGAGATTTTTAGAGGCATTTTTCCTGGGAACAAAGATTTATCTACAAATGTGAGGAAAGGGGGCAAACAGGTGTTTATTGCCATGACCGACGACTAGATATTGAATCCATTTTAGAAACTGTACCACCCATCCCTGAACACTACAAAAGTATGGCCTACAACAGATGGTACTTCCCCACAGCCTTAGTGCTGTAGAAGTGCCCTGGATTTTGAAGACATCAAGTTTTCTCCTGTGACCAGAGAGGCCTCACGTGCAGCCAGGTCATTGTCCCCATTTCCTTTCTCTCTGCAGCCATCCTCTGGCTGCCAGTGCAGAGAGGTCATTGAAAGGTCGCAGCCCTGAGCTGGCCACAAATGTTCATCTCATACAAACCAACCGTATATCCCAGCTCACCCGACTAATTACTCTCCCAGTGAAAGTGGTTAGAGAAAACTCCTTTGATTAGGTGTAGTATTTTATGTGATAGACCCCCTCACTGGTGATAGAACCACCCCCCACGCCCCCGAGGAACTCATCATAGCTAGCATACAGTGTTTTTATTGGTTCTTATCACCTGTAGAACAGCAAATAGTATTTCCATTCCAACTTGCATTCTTCCGTGTTCTTTTATTTTCCTCTGAGCCTACAGCAGTTATTACGTGGGGGGGTTTCTTGCCACTGAGTCCACTGTATGTCACTCCTAGAACCGGCAAAGCAGCTTGCCTGATGCGATGTTTAAGAACAGCCTACTCTGTAGTTAAGAGCAGGTATATTCTTATGAACCAACTGCAAATGTAAATGCAAACATTTTTGTAGCTCTCGTCAACAACCCACATCACAGGAGGTCTCATCCCCGTTTTGGCAAGAAACGTTAATTTTGGCATTTGTTGCACATACCACTCAATTAAGTGGAAAATCCATGCTGGGGGCACAAGCAGAGCACTATGGAAACTCTCCATTTTATTCCATCAGAGACCTAGGGTTTAAGGGACTCTGAAGCCCTGGGTCAGTCAGGGCTTGGTGGACTGCTGAGCTGGTATGTAGGAACACATTAGTAGAACAAACTCACTAAGCAGAAAGTAGTTGCTTGTGCACATATACAGCTTTGAAAATACATCTTGTGCAGGTTAGAGAGGTGCCAGCAAAAGGTTATGGTGTTGCTCCTGTAACACAACCACTCCATTTTATCCTAAATGTTTCTTCATGAAAAATCCATTAACTTGGTCTCCTTGAAGGCAAAAAAAGGAGAATTAAAACCACATGGACTACATTAAGAGGTAAAAAGACTAGCATATAACTATATGTCGCATTCTGCAGAAATCAGATGGATACTGGCACCACTACCAAGTTACGGGTAAATAGACTCTGCAGATGAGCTGAAGCTTTGATGAATAGATGGAAGACTTGAAATGCCTCCTGAGAAAACTGATTCAGTGCAGTTGCTTCCTGAGTTAACAGCCATATTGAGCTTTAGAACAGCCAAAAATTCCAAGAGGTTCTGCTCATAGAATAAATCAGGCAGCTTCTTTAATAAACAGAAAACATACACACAAGCCACTTTTAAACTGTGCCTCCTAAAACAGCCCCTTCGCTCAAGCTGCCACCAAGGGCGTTATAGAGGTCTTAATCCCAATGTTACAGAAGCTTTCTGTGCGCACAACAGCACACATATTCATTCGCCCCAGATAAATAGCAGACTTCCAGTTGTCTCTCAGGAATACCCACTCTGCCAGCTTAAAATGCAAATGAAAGCCAAACACCACAGGTTCAGCTTGACTATATTCTGTGGTGAGAATTCCTCCCCAACCTGCAGTAACGAGCAGTTTTAGTCAAGAATACGTGAAGTATGCAATAGCCCACTGAGAATCAAGACGGGTAGATGGAGAACAGCCGGTCAAGAAAGTAGCAACGTCAATGCCTTTTCCTGTAGGAGCCCCACCCCTTCAGCACTTGCTTTGCTTATCAGGAATGAGGTGGGAAGTCTGAATTCCTCAGCCAAGGTTCTCGCAGCTCCAAAGAGTAGCAAAAAACTAGTTTTCATTGATACTGTTTTGTAAAGGGCGTCCTTCCCTGTTTCATATTTTGCAGCATGAGTTCTCAACTCTAGCTTTGGGGTTGCAGTGGCATAGGATACTGGAACTGTAAGTTTAAACATACTGTCTTAGGCAAAGTCAAATGCCTGTGCTTACAGCAGGCAGTAGACCTTATCACGGTGAAGATGGCAAAGCAAACTTAATGAGATCTTTGTCTGATCACAGCCCTTTGTCCCAGAAAACTGCTGAGCTTTCCTTACCACTTTTCCGTAATGGTTTCTTACATGATGGCACAGCAAATGTACCTTTGGGAGTGTCCATACCATTGAAATCAAGTTAGGCAGCCTGTAACTGAGATGATAGCTTTTCAGTTAGGCAAAGACACTCAGTTTAGTTCCAAGGATGAGATCACTTTTCTGTTGCTGAATTATCAAGATCCTTGAGATACAGAACCAGCTTTCTTGAAACCAACAGCTGATCTCATGTCATGTCCCTGGACCAAAGCACTTACTCCCCCCGGCTCAAAGTCTTTTATTTCTGCAATCTCTTAGCAGGCCTAGCAGATGATAACGCTGCAGGTCTTGACTTTCCACAAAATAAAACTGAGCCACAAACAAAGCAAAAACACACAGTATCTCAAATCCAGTCAGTGAAATAAACTGAAAGCATCATCTAAGTGCTTCTGGAATGGGGAGAGGCTGTCCCGGGAACCCTTTCATGTCACAGGAACCCTTAATTAACAGCAGTCTATAAACAGCAAGGGGACTTTCTTCTCAGGACCCAAGCCAAGCCTGGCTACTGAAATAGATTTCTCTAATGAAAGGAAACTAAATTCTGCTCACAAATGGCAAGTAATTTTTCAACACTGTTCCATAATGAGTAGAACTGGTTCATTGCCATTCCCATGCAAGAAAAGAAGGGTTGGTGGTATACGGGCCCTGATGTTTTATTCCATCTACACCATCATACTCTTTGTATTAAAAAACCTTACATGATTTACATGTAACAATGTTTTTGTGGCTTGGCCAGAACAATCAACAGTAAATGAATTCTGAAAAACTTCATTCAAAATGCCCCACAGATGTGTTGCAAATGAAAAGCTTTAGGTTGCCATGTTTAAAGACCAGTGGGGTTGATACTCTGAAAAGGTGCCAGCAGTAACTGTACAACAACTGGGTGAAAAACGAACAATTTTCTCAAAACCTTCAGAATTACATTGACCAAGTTGTTTCTTTATAGCACACTGAACATCTACTGACTGATGAAAAAAAGAAGGTACCTAGGAAAATCAGATAGAGTACACAAGGCTGACTTCTGTTGTGTTTCAGCTTGTATTTATGTGCATAATAGAAGCATACTTAAAACCTAAGTATTTAATACAAACTGAAATAGGAATTAATTTGTCATGAAGCCAGTGGAAAGTATGATTTTAAAATCCAGTGTTAATGATTTTTAGAGTAGACAGTGGAAGAAGGTCTTACATGTGATGGCAAAAGTAATTTATATCTAAATCACAGTAACGGTAGGAAACTCCACCTTTGTCTTCCACCTACCATACCAGGACTTTCCCACAGGGGAGAACAACAAATAGCAAACAGGTTTTGGTTGCTTGGGAAAGCTGGGCAAGTCATTTACCTCCCTAATTCCATTATTCTTAATCATTATAGGCTGCTGCTTTGCTTGATACCGGGTAATTATGTGACATTGCAAAGCTATGAACTACCTCTTTTCAATTTTCTCCCTGATAGAAAGAAATGATGTAAAGAACCTTCCTCCAGAAACTGTGACAGCAAGCAGAAATTTACAGATTGTTTGGATCTATGTCAGTTTCATTCATTTCCAAGCTTGCAAGGAAAAGCGGGTATTGATTGGCAAATGTCCTGCCTGTAAATACCAGCTTTAAAACTGGGAACAAGAACATTAAAGAGTAAAACTGAATACTAAGAGAAGGTAAGTCCCTTCAGCAGTTTGTGGTTTAAACATTAAAAAACCTTTATTTGCAATACAGAACAAGTGCTACCGTAACAGAGGGATCTTTTAGACATAGCCTGTAAGGCAATGCTACTCCTTTATTTTCATAGAGGGAAAACAAATCATGTGTAAACCTAAAATATTTAATACTATAAATATAAGTGACAAAGCTGCAATATAATTTCAAGAGCAGTATACAAACTTCAGTCTGAATAATTTAGTATGCATTCATTTTTTAGAACTTCATTCTCTGTAACAGTGAATGCAAGGGTGGTGGGTTTTTTTTAACAAATTGGAAATAACAACTACATTACTTAGTCTAAACTTTCTGAGTAATAGCCACAGCATGGTTTTGGGTAGCAATTATTTTTTTCCCTAGATAGATAGGAAACTTTCCACTTGCAAAAGAAGTTCCATTTATGTGCAAAACATAAAAACAAGACATTACAGAACCTTTCTGGACAACGATAATCTCCTTTGACAGTTGTTTTATCCAGAGCACAGATGTTTGCCACTTAACCATGAATGTTGGCTGACCTGCCCATATCTTAATGAAAAACAGTTGTAAAAAAGCTTCTCTGCAAATGGTTATGCAAACAGGAATCTTCATGATCATGCTGAAGTATACCCTCTGTAAAACATTAAAATGCACAACCTTTTTTTTTAAAGGCTCAGATATGCAGGTGCTGAAATCACAGCTAAGTGCTTACTGTACTAAGGAGTATATAAATTATATCCAAAACAGCATTAACAACTGAATCAAGATGTAGATTATTCTTTCAGATTTCAAGTTACATTGGGGAAAAAAACCCAGTGGAACTGGTATTAAGCTGGTTTTGGTTTTTTTTTTTCATTAAGTGGGTAACATATTCTATCTACTGGTCTCCTTAGATGCACACGCACTGCAATATAATCTTGGGGTGAAATGGTAGGGAAGGAATAGACCTGTCTGAAGAGTAGTTCTGCTTGGAAGGGCAGGAAAACCGTGTAAGGCCAAAGGAAAGCTATGGTAGCAAGTCACCAGATGGTGAACACTCATCACAGAGATTACTATCTAAACCCATACAACGTGCAGTTTATCTGTCCTCCTTACAACGCTTGTCATCTTTGACAATGATGTACTTGGGAGTAGTGTGGATTCCTCTGCTAGATCATGACACATTCTGGTCCCTTGATAAGTTCATGCAGAATTCTCGTTTACATTTGAATAGTCACATTATAGCTGTTACAGCTACAACAAGGGGCTGGAAAGCAACTGAAGCCAACTGCCATCAAAATCAGCTCACTGCTTCCATGAAATAATGCTATCTTTTTAGGGAGAGATGTGAGAAAGCGATTAGCTATCTCCTCACTCCTTTATTTTACAGGAATTTCCTTTATGGGTGGCGGTGAATCTTTTTTTACATGAGATCTGATTTGGTATTTTCCTAAAGAATAAAAAACAAAAAAAACCCTAAAAAAACAAAACCACAACACACTAGTTGCTAAAAGCTTCCAGAATCCTGATAATCTCTGTACCTTCTAAATGGAAATAAATCTCAAGGGAATTCAAGAATAAGGCTTGTAACTTACCCAGTTGTTTATTTTTGTTTGTCTGTGCATACACACAAATACACACTAACTTAAGGGGTGGGCAAAAGTTCTAGTGAATCCCTTTTGAGGTGGTACACACAAAATGGCCATGACAACCTCCCTGTATCTTTTCTTTGTATGGCTGAGAGCACAGTTATGTCTTGCAAAAGGTATCCCGGGTCTGCCTTACCACTTTTTCAATGCATCTACAAGTTTGTAACATTAGTTTTAACTTCCACAGCTTCACCAACATACATTTTGTTGGCATTAGGCCCTACATATTAGCTAAACATTGAAAGGATGTTACAAATACAAACCACCTAGGGTACTAAGATTTAAAAGCCTATTGTAAAATGAATCCATGATGATTGGATTTTAATATACTAGTAACTTTTACCCTGTTAAAACAGTGTTGCATCAGTTTTACAACACAGCATAATGGCATTATGCTACCCATAATTAAACAGTACTACTGTAACCTTTTCTAAACTCATGTTAACTTTCTGCTACAGGGTCAATGTTTTAATACAACAAGTGTATTACAAGGAAAAATGCTATCAATTTATTTCTGAATTTTGATAATTAAAGCCACTACTTATGTGTATTGCAGGGGGAAAAAAACCTGCAAAAGTACACAGCTTGAGTGCTATGTTGTGTTATTTATAAAGGTAGGTCTTTGGAAATCCAGTACAATTTTTTTCTTTCATGATTACAGAAGTCACTTCTTTGTAACTGAAAATGAATGCCAGACAAGAACTATACCTACAGCATCTCAGAAGAATACAACTAAATTGCGAGCTAAATATAATGATAGCTAAATATAATACTAGTTGTCAAATTTTTATGCTTATAGTCAGATCTCCATGCACAATTTTTACTTTTTCTAGAAAGTAAATGGCCAGATAATGCAGCTGAGTAAGAAGTTACTGTGTTACTGAAAATATACATAGTTTTGAATACAATATGGCTCATACACATGTAAGTAGGTGTTCGCCAACTATGTACAAAGACCATTTAAGCAATTTTTGTCTCAGAGAAAATTCCGATTTGAGCAGTCAAAATATTCTGGGTCATGGCTGAAGAAGATGTGTCATGGTTTACACCATTTTATTATTTACACGTATTATTATGTCTGATTCTAAACAAGGTGCTATCCTGTCCTACTTTCAGTCGCTGCTACCACTCACTATAAACTATGCTATTTTGGAGAATCAAAACACCATTTAGAAACAGGACTTGTGAAGAAAATGGTTCCAATTTCTAGAAGTCAAGTTCCTTCTTATTCTCACCTCAGAGAAGACTTTGGAAAGAAAACAAACAGCTTTCTCCTTCTAGGTGGGAAATAAAAGAAATAGGTGGAGCAAATACATCAGAAACTTTACAATATGTGGGATTTTCCTCATGACGTTGCATTCCTATACATGACTTCTGATGGACAAAAGTACAACATATTTACTGTTTTAAGTAAAACATAGGGAAGGGATCTTAAAATGGTATTCCTTCAGATGTCAAGCTAATAATCTGTTTCTTGGCAAGTTCCAGTGTACTATCCTTACATTCCCAGTTGTTCCAGCCTAGTAGTACATTAACCTTGTCTCTCTGCTGGACACTAGTGGCTTGTATAAAATGAGTTGACATTTTGAACACACATTTCTCTGGCACCTTTCTGGCACCTTCCTGGGAATATTCAGAGCCTAGTGACCAAACATACATGAATAAAAGTGAATTTTCTCTCTCAAAAAATCACAAGTAATGCTTAAGCCATATGTCAGAGGCTGCAATGCCTTCATTGCCTGCACAGGCCCAGTTTGCTTTTCATAATTTAAAATGCAACAAGGGGAAAAAAAAAGGCATGAAAAGTTCAGAGTGCAAATATTCTTTGGTTTACTTATTAAAACAAAAGGACACAGCAAACAGCAAGAACACTGGCAATTAAATAAACAGCAAATTCTTTATATGCTTCCTAACAAAAAGCCTTCTGGTATTTGAAATGTATCAACTTCATGCTTTTAAGTACATTACAGTGTCTAGAAAGTCACATTTTTTTTTTTATCCCCCAAAGGTAAGACAGGGAGAAGATGAGGGAGAAAAAGAAGGATGAAATGTAGGAGGGGAGAAAAGAAGAAAAAAAGATTATTCAAGATTCCATTTTTCCATTAGTTAAATAGTATCTAACACAACAATAAAACTAATTTCTGTTTCTAGTTTCATTGTACACAAAGCAAATAAGCTTGGAATTTATTTTCAGATGATCAAGCTTTCTGAATTCACATCATCATACACATCAGCCTAGTATATAAAATATACTGACTCACACCTTTCCAAAAAAGAATTGTGACCCTTCCAACCCAAAAGACTGATTCTATTCTACTAGCAGTATTCTTAGTATCTTAAGGAATTGCACAGATAAGTCACTATGGTTTACTTTATCATAGGCAGAGTTAAAATTATGTACCACAGGTGGTTTCTAGGGAACACTCTTCCCCAGTTAGGCTATTTTACTGTAGCTTATTCCTCAAATATCCCCATAATATCAAAGAAGCAAGCATCTGTGCGGGCCTATAAGGATCTCTGGCAGATTCTCCCTTGCAGACAGGAGACACCACCGAGCCAGAGATGAACAAGGCTGTGAAGACTCCACATGACAGCATCACTGATAATATTTAGAACTGACTGCTTCGTAAGAGCAACACTAGGAAGCTATGATCTGTGCAGAGAGCATAAAAGACTACAAATCAATCAAATATACATACTTCACATATAAAGAAATTATAGAGTGTACCATCACCATGATAGTCTCTTACTAACATTAGTGGACTCTGTTAGTTTAGAAATAATGCTGTACATCTATGAAAGATGTGGATTGTCTGACAGCATATTGTTCTGTGTATCTATCTTGCAGACCGTTACTCTATTTGGACTATTCTGTTTTATTCTTTATTCAGCTGTTTCTATAGGAAAAGCACAGTAAAAAAAGTCATGTGCAGCCTTTCTTCCAGATGGACTGTGCATATAGGTCATAATAAGGAATCAATTTAATAAAAGATATTTTGGAAATATTTCTCATAATGTAAAAAACCTTTTTTGCATGCTCCCTTATTCCTTCATAAATCAACAGTGTGCCATCTACAAATAATGCACAGGCATACTTATATGTTCCCCTCATCTAGCATTTTGTTGACACCATCACAAAGTTTCTGCAAATGGAGTTTATAAGGTCCAAAAGGATTGTACAAGGCAGCCAAAAATTCACAATCAGAGAAGTGATCAAACACGTTGTTGATGCGTCCATGTGACTTCGCAGTTAGGTGACGCTGAATGATTTCATGAAGTAGCTCTCTACAATCGTTCAACAGTTTGGACAAAAAATTCCTGTCGAAGGTATAATCCACCTGATGGAAACTGACCACAGTCTTAGCCAGCTGATGAACTTTCTTCTTGAATTTCTCCATCAACGCTATTTCATCATGATTAAATTGGTTGTTCCTGTAGAGAATTGCCAACTTCAGGACTATTTTAATGAGGTTTTTGATGATCTTCTCCGCTTCCTTTTTATTTTGTGTATATTCCTTTGTCACTCTGTAGAGCTCATCTAAAACATCACTGCTCGTATCATCGATCAAAGTAGTTGCTATTGATTTGGACACCATTTTTCCAAGGATCTTCTTCTGGGCCTGAATGGCCAGACTTTTGGAGTTGAAGACATCTGTGGCCACTGCGGAGGGGAAAGGTATGCAGTCAATACTTCATATTAGACATATTATGGACAGTAAATTCAGGAATATTTGCATGTCTATCTGTTTGTATTAGTCCTACTAAGTGCACAAAAGTAATGCAAAACTTATGTACATAGTTGCAGAAACCCCCATCTTTCCAATCCCCAAAATTCTGTTGTCTTTAGGTTTACATTCTTTTAGAGCGTTTTACTTCTGAGAAAACACATAATGAGATAGAACATGTTAAAAAATATTTTTTGTGTATTTATATCCTATGTATGGATTCATGTGATTTCAAATTGAGGGAATAAACCTGCCATATTTGATCAAATGAGTTTTAAGTCTGATCTGATTATCATATTCATAACAAAATCTGAAGCCATGACTATCCCAATGTCATGTCAATTACCACTGCTACTCCATTAGAGACAGTAATTCAGTGAATCAACTATTGTAAGATTTTTTCCTTATTAGCATTTTACATGATTTAATTCAGATCCTACATATCTATTATATTTTTATCTATTTCTACATATGTACAGATATATGTTAAAAATATAATACAAACACAAAAATCCTTTGTCAGCAAACAATACCGAGATTCTCTGGATGCAATGTAAAGAAGCTACATTTCAGAAAGAAAGCACGTATAAAGTAACACTATGTCCTATACTCAATGCAGAAATAGCCAAAAATGAACAGTCTAGGTACTGCCCTAACACTTGCTAGCATAACCTTATACAGAAATCCTCCTTTAGACCTTTTATTAGACCAATAAAGTAGATCCTAGAAAAGATTTCCACCTCCCAGACTATGCTTGCTTGCACCAATATACCCAGTGACCAGTTTGTAATTTCTTTAAATACTTAAAAGACCCAGAACGTTCTTTCAGAAGCTTGTTTTGTGAAATGTTACCACTCATGTTCTGTTGCCAGTGTCAACTATTTACAGCACATTGCTTTTGCAGCTCCTTCTCCACTAGGGCACATGTGAATTCATATTTGGGGTTGAATGGTGTGGGAGATGGCTGCCTTTATACTGCAGCTTTCCTGGAGCCTCCAGCTTCATCTGCTTACATCTACTTCACATATGGAGGGTTTGCTTTGAAAACACAGCGCCTGGAAACATCATTTTTTTTTCTTTTAATAAAAACATAAAACTATGCAGATGCCAAACAGTTAGCCCCTGAATTTGGAAAAGGTTTTCTCCTAACTGTTTGTATTTGGGCAGCTGGGCGTGTTGAGACACAGGGTGCCTCTAGGGTTCCAGCAAATAGAAGGAACTTGTCTTTCAGGACATGTAAAACAAATCTGTATTTTTTTCTTTAAAAATAGCTTTGACAAACTTAACAACAAGCTCCTTTTTTGTTACCTCAGAAACTTTCAAGTGGATTTATTTCTAAAGACTTTCAGTGCATACATGCATTTTGTTTTGAAGCATGAAGTGTTTGAGTACATTTTTTAAAATCTTTACTACATGAGGACACTCAAAAACCAAAGAACCCATTGTTAACTATCTTGGGCAAAGCACTCAAGATCACAAGACTGGCATGTTTCTCAACCACAAAGATACAGGAAGCCGTTGAAGATGCTAAGTAGTCAATCAGAACTGAAAATACTTGATTCACTTTTTGTGTTTTTAAACATAAACCTGCAACTGTTACCATTCAAATAAAACAAAGTATTTCAAAGGGTGGTCAAATACTAGAACTCAACTGCCAATGCTTTACAAAAATCTACAGATGAACAAAAGCTTTTTCCCTCCAAAACAGGCATATTGATAGTTCTTTCATAACTTTTATTTCTCAAAGCCTTCCAATTTACTAATTGCTCATGATATCTTCTTTCTGACAGTCCACAAAGTTATACAGATGTTCATACTAATAGCAGTAGTTGTTTCAAAGTACCTTCCATAAATCTGCAAAGACCCCCCCCCCTACAATATATACGTATTTTAAAATGTTCTGCACATGTTCTTATAAAGTGCTAACTGTATCACACAGAAGCTCCACTGTAATTGAACAGAAATCTGCAACCTGCCTCCTGAGTCATGCAAGCTACGGTTCTAACAATTTACAAGTAACAGCCTGCAAAGTATCAAATTCAAGAAACTGAAAACATGATGACAGTTTTCTAAAAGTTTTACAGTTTTTCAACAAAACCTCCTTACATTATGTAATTTAACATTTGACAAAGCAGAGCTCCACATCTAATTACCATCGCTAAGCAAAACAGGAACTGTTCACTTACAAGAGGTGTTAAAACTCAACGGTATGTCTCTAAAATCTGTCCCAATATTTGGGACTACACAGCATGGGCTATTTTCTATCTACACCAGAGGTCACCCTCATTTTCCCTATATTGCTACATGAGTTCTAATTCAGTCGCTAAATACGTACATTTCATACTTGAGCATTTCAGTCAATCCAAAAAGGAATGTGTATTTTATGATCAGAATTTTTCCTCATTATCAACAGCAGAAAAACCTAAAATGTATTTCAGTCAATTGCTTAAATAAAACTGAGTTTAATCAGTAAGATTATGGAGCTCCTTCAGACTGAACATACATACTTCTTTAAAAATGAATAAAATTATTACTTACTTGTTCATCAAAAGGAATTGCAATTGTTAACGCTCACAGGAGAAAGAGAGGCAAAACAGCTGAGGTCTATTTATTCTGCTAAATTATTATTCAGGTGTGAGGCTTATTTATTCTGCTAAATCCAGCACACACTTTATGATGTGCTTTGAAATGCTGTCAGAAGCTATCACAGAGTGAACGTGGGGTTCTGCCCCTCACCATAACAGAAGCTCTTCTCAGCTACCTTTCTCTCCCGCCTGCAGTGCTTCATGCTGCTTTGGTACCTCAGAATGCAAAAATACATCGTAGTGGTTTCACTTCCTTGAAAAGAGAGCTGAAAGGAAATTGCGCTGCTGAGCAAGCTAGTGCAACACCAATAGCTGTTACTGCTAACTGACAGCCGGGACAATTAGCAGAAATGGCGGAGAAGGAGGTCCTGTGGCTCGGAAGAGCAAGGGATGTGTCAAGAAGAGGTTAAAACATTAACCTGGTATCTGCAAATGCAGACACTTGCATGTATCAAAGATGCCTGATTCATGGATCACAGGGTGCTGGGGAGGGGTGGCCACTGGCTGCACCTGTCACCAGCCCCCTGTTCCCAACGTGAGCACAGCCCAGAACCCCCTTTCAAACCTTTCAAACTACAATTTCAGATCGGAGCACCTAAAAAATAAGGCTGTAAATCCACATGCAGAGAACTACTTAAACCAGCCTCATTTGCTTAGGGTTGACTGTACGCAGTCAGTTTTTAAGAGTGACCACAGTAGCTGGCCAGCATGTACAAACCTCTGACCACACCTATTGTGCTGACAGGTCCTATCGTTGCACGTTAAACTCAAATCGTGCCACTTCTCTGGTGGCCTGCAGTAGACCCAGAATGAAAGCAGGTAATCCCACTAATTTTCATTATCTCACAGATAGTTTTTCCTCATGACCGCTCTTTACATTTCCTATTTCTTTCTTGTGCAGTTTTACACTTCACTTTTAAAAAGTGTTTCATCAAAAAATACCCCTTTGAAATCAATGGGATGTCATTTTTTGTCCAATGTAAACAAATAAACATGACTATCTTCAGTAGAGCTGCCCTCCACAGGGGAGTGCAGTCCAAGGCGAAAGGCTCTCAGAGGAAACTTTGCCTCCTTTACTTCAAAATATACAGGATCTTAGCGATAATGGGCACATCTGCAAAGTCTTCTGATTTATGATACAGAGGAGTGAACAAGTTGCTAGAGACTGCCTCCTGTGAAAGCTGGGAGGTCATTAATTCTGAAACTTTTAATTTTTGCAACCAACAGCAGGGTGCTTAACATCAGTATCTTGCATGTTGAAGTCAATAAATATTGGGCATGTAGCATTCCGGATGTGTTTTCCTCAAAATATTTTACCTGACGTGTTTTTTAAGTTTCCTTAAAACTGTGGTGGAAATATAAACTTCTGGTGAAAATTGAGAATTGTGGGTTAATAAACTCTCAGCAGACTGGTACAGAAGTACAAGAACGCTACTACTTAAGGCTGTGATGCTGACTTTTCCCTGACATGGAAGCTAGTACACCTCCCATTGTATTCAGGCAAATGCCTATTACCAAACCACCTGTATCTTGGTTCTGTTTGATCTAAAAAAGTATTTGGGAGAAAAAAAAAGTTGATTCAGATGATTTCACTGCCTTAAATCAAGGCAGAGTGTTTCTTCCACGAGATAACAGTTGATGGTAGATTCAACATCACTTGCCGTTGAGTGTATTCAAACTCATGTACGTTGACAATGAATATTTGAGTCACTGAGTGTTTTTAAGCTTGTTGTAATACAGAAAGACCAGGAAAAAACCACCCAGTAAAAACTTCCATTCCACAGGCAAGTCAAGAATTGAGCCTTCTGACATGAGTTGCATTTCTAGTGTACGTACCTGGTATGTTGATACAACAGTCCCTGTGGAACAGAAAATGTACTGTGAAGCAATTAATAATCACTGCTGCATGTGACCCAGTTCTCATTTTAGTGATTGGCACACCATGTACTGCACCAGTACGTGGGAGCGCAAGGTCCAAAAATGACAGGATTTTTTGGGCAAGGCACAAAGGACACTTGCATGGGATTATGAGGTAAGAGCAGCAACAGCACTTCAGGCAACATTTAAAAGACTGTATCGTGTAGCTTTTGAGAAATGTGGCAACGCATTTCCTGCCAGGCATCCTGTGTGGACAAGTGTGTTTGCCTCTCTACAGGCCGTGGGTGAGAACAACAGCTGAAAGCCCGCGCATGCCATATGAATTCCATGTTCAGTCAGACTCCTGGAGTGAGAAAGCATCATTTCCCTGAGGGAGGCAACTTGAAATCAAGCTTACTTGACAGCGCTATTCTCTCTGAGTGTATGTGACCATGAGTCATACACCTCCAAAGTCATTAGATCAACTAGATATCAAGGGATTAAAAAAAAAAAAAATAATCACTGAATTTTTACTGTTTCTTGTGCCTTCTGCTTTCTGGGTCTCTACAGAGCTACCCCTGTTTTCAGGAATGATAAAGACCAGAAACCTCAAAAAAAGTAAGTAAGCTGAGGTGTATAAATATATGACTTCGTGTATAAACACATGACTTCAGTAAGGTAAAGCTCCAATGGTGGTAAACTGCAAGAGCTAGCATCAGTGAATGAACAAGTCCTGAAGCACAGAACAGGCAGTTAAAATAGAGTCATATGCCTATTACCAGAGCTGTAACAATTTTCATAATGTGCTTATTATGTGACAATAAGATTTAAAAAAAACGAGCGATAGGACATAGACTATGAATTCTTCAGATATGAATAAGGTAAGCTGATTTTTCTAGCTGCCACCATGATTTGTAGCTGCTTCTTAATAACCACCTGAGTGAGTCACAGTTTCAAAGAACATTTTTTGGTGGTGTGTTTTGTTGGTTTTTTTTAAACAGAAGAGTCAGTGTTGTGATTCTTATCCATGTGCTTCAAAGTTTCCTGGGTGAAAGATGCATTACACATTTACATTTTCTAAAAGCACAGATACAGTAGATGCAATGTAGAAATCATTCCAAAAACACAGCAGTCCCCAGACAGCCACTTCAGCATACTGGCCAGTCTCTGCGTTTGCAAGCATCTGTTCACTTGTTGGCTTTTCAAAAGCTGATGAAAACTGAAGGTTGTACCAGACCTGCAAGACCAGACAGTGCTCTGACAGCTTTCACTCTTCAGCCTCAGACACTGGGATTGCAATTTCTAAACTGACTGATGGCAGGGGTTAGAAGAGACCAGCCACAGAGTTTATTGTGAAAAGGACTGCAACAAGGCAGATAGCACAGGCAAGCATGATCAGGCAGTGGAAAACCCAGAGGGCAAACAGCAGAAGTAGAAAAAAAACCCAACCCAACAAACAAGGGCCCTATACAGTACTTAATTCTTACACATAACATCTCTACTTTTTTGAGTCTGGTACACATGTTCCTTATTTGAAGAGCAAATATTTTATTTGGCACCTTGTTTTTAAAAAAGGGCAATTTATATATCAGTATCAATTTTAACCAGAAAACAGTTGAAACAAATTTTCAGTGCATACAAAGCATTCATTCATAAAGGTAAGTAACCTTTGCCTACAGTTCTCTTAATGAGCACAAGTAAATTGTACTAAATTCTCACCCACCGTAACCTTTACAAACTGAGCATACTATGAGAATGTTAATACATCAAACAATGTGTACCAATTTTAACATTCACACTGGAAGACCTTCAAAAGAAAAAATACCCAATCTGAAGCCACACCTAATGCATAGCAAATATTGCATGAGCAGGCTGACTGAATTTGGAAGTCGGCTCTGAAGCTGCAAGTCACTCTGAAGCAACACTTAATCAATTTTTGGAAAAAATCTGGCTAATCAAGCATTTTTTTGAAATCCACTGCATGTCTAATCTGTAATCATACTGCATACATTCACCAGCAAGAACATGGGCAAGAAAAAAGAAAAACTAGCAAACACCTGTGGGATCGAGTCAATATTAAGTGCTGAAGAAGTAATTGCCTGTAGGTTTGCAAAACACATAGATTGTTATATATGCTTCCTGATTTTGCTATTCAATCCTAGCTTTATCGTACTAAAATGTCCAAAATTTGACCAATGGCAAAAGATGACCCACATTCTAGCTGCAAAACCAAAAACAAACCATGAGAAAATGGAAAACAAAATACTTTTTTGATCAAGAGGTGAGAAGAATTGCCAAAGAAAGTACCTAGAGGTTAAGGCTGGGTAGTGTGGCAAGGAAAGATGCTATATCCAACTTGAATGTATGTGCAGAGTTTTGCAGTCCCATGAGAGCAGTCTGTGCCAACAAGTTATTCTGGTTTTGCATGCCTGTGCTTCCCACAGTCACCCTGTGTATCACATGATACATATACTGTAGCTGATTTAGAAATATTAAAAGCTTTCTTAAAAGCCATTTTTCCTAGAGCTTCTGCATGTATTTTAATGAACAGTGCAGCTTTAACAAGAAGAAAAAACATCAGATTAACTTCTGATGATTGCTCTTAAGAGAAGCAGAATTTAAAATATGCTGGACATTAAACAGAGAAAATGACAGTCACACAGAGAGGGGTCATGAACTTAATTTGGTATTTCACTCCTTTGCCACCATTTGTTATCCTTGCTGGAATGTAACAACAGGTGCTGTGGTATTAAACACCCAGCCTGTGTATTTCAGTTTTGGCTATTTCAGGGTTATATCAAGTTCCTCTGTATCTACCAGGTGTCCTTGCACGCTCAACAGTAATACTGCACAAATCTTTTCATAGGAAATAAAGCATCATTAGGTCCTTCTTATCGAGCAAATGGCACAGGTACTGTTTTGGGTTTTTTTAATCCAGCCTGCAGAAACACGTACCAAACTGCAGCAAGGCAACAGTGCCAAGCTTACTAACCCAAGTGGCACTTCCAATAAAATAATATGGTCATTAGAACTGAATGTTTTATCAAAAGTTAAAGTTTTAAAAAAGGCATTTAATTGCTCTTACAACCACCCTGGCAAAAAGAATGCCTTCTCACAAAAAACGCTTAACTATAGACACAGGAACTAGAGTGTAACAGGAGAGCGTCTGGCTTTAATGCAGAAGGGAAAGTCCTGAGACCAGCAGCCCTGGGGAACTTTGAATCTACTGCAGAGACTTGAATTTGACAAAGGGGCAGGAGAGGAAGTTAAGAGGAAGTTTAAGTTATATGTAGCAAAAATATAATTCACTGGAAGGTCGGGACAAGATGGCAATCTGGCAGGAGAGGAACGGGGAACTCAATTTACAAGCATCGGGTAGAAAACCTGACTGTCAAAATGCAAAGGGCATATATTTTCAATAGCATGTAAAGGAAGCCACAGCAGAGGCTTCAGAGAGTTCACATGACAGGTTTGTGAATAATCTTGCAAAGGCTTCGAAAATAATGTTTTCCATGCATTTCTAGTTGGGCTTCTCTGTTCTCAATGTTGACCTGTATGCCACCCTGTCTGTTTCTTGCAGATGGCATGGGAGTCCCCCAGTATCCCTCTTTCATTTTAATGTTGAAAAAAGGCTGGATTTCTAGCTTACATTTTGTTTATATATATTTTAGTCTTGTATCTTCCACTGGTTGCCCTGAGACACTAAGTGACACGTGCCCCACAGGCACATAATTTGATTTCTGTCTTTCCAAAGAAACCTCTGAGATGGTGAAGACTGCCACAGCTACAGGCCAGATAGACAAAAAAAACCAGTAATCATTCCCAGGACACTCAAGTCTCAGGTGTCTGGTTAGTATATTCTTTTTTCAGTATCAACACTGAAACAGATTCTAAAAAACAAGAAAATATGCCATCTAAGAATTTTACTTATCAGATACTGACTGTTCTTCTGGCCTGGGACGCTAGTGACACCCTTTATCTCTCTTGCAGTTTGTAAATTTTTCACTCCCTGCCTTCCTGTTTTATAGCATGAAGGGTAAGTTTTCTGGCATTACATGCATGACTGTACATACAATATATGCTTTGTCTACTCTTCTCCACCAGTCAGTCATGATACCTGTGATTATGGAGGACTACACTTGGTGGCCATAGTGGTCTTTTCCGCTGCCACTGCTAACATGCATTTCCCTTATTTTCCTCTTCCACAAAGGGCAAAATAAAGCACCCTCTATGTCTTAATCCCTGCCCGCCCCCCCCAGTATTTAGTAGCCGCAGCCTGTTCCCTCTGTATCCATAGTACATCTACCAGGACTTTCATGCAAACTTCCAGCAATGAAATCATAGAATAAGAGAATCATTTATGTTGGAAAAGACCTTTGAGATCACCAGGTCCAACCATTAACCCAGGACTGCCAAGTCCACCACTAAACCATGTCCCCAAGCACCACATCTATGCCTTTTTTAAACACCTCCAGAGATGGTGATTCCACCACCTGCCTGGGCAGCCTGTTCCAGTGCTTGACCACCCCTTCCGTAAATAAATTTTTCATAATATCCAATCTAAACTCCCCTGGCATAACTTGAGGCCACTTCCTCTCGTCCTGTTCCTACTTATCTGGGAGAAGAGACTGACCCCCACCTGCCTACAGCCTCCTTGCAGGGAGCTGTAGGGAGCAGTAAGGTCCCTCTGAAGTCTCCTCCAGGCTAAACACCCCCAGCCCCTTCAGCGGCTCCCCACAAGACCTGTGCCCCAGCCCCTTCCCCAGCCCCGCTGCCCGTCTCTGGACACGCTGCAGCCCCTCAATGTCCCTCTTGCAGAGAGGGGCCCAGACCTGAACACAGGGTTCGAGGGGCGGCCTCAGCAGTGCCCAGGGCAGGGGGACGGTCACTGCCCTGGTCCTGCTGGCCACACTGGTTCACACAAAAGCCAGAATGTAAGCTGAGAGTATTTTATCTCCTTCATTCCCTTACCCCCTTTGCTGTCAGTTCAGAACAGGCTCCCCAGGGCTCAAATGCACAACCTATCTTTTGCAGGCTTTGCGTTGACTCCTGTTTGTTTTACTTGGTTTGCTTTATTCCTTGCATCTCCAATTTGAAACCAATGCTCAGAACATCTGATAAAGTATGCAAAGTACTTCTGTAACACTTACTTGGAAAAAAAACCCCCACCTTTAAAATCTTTGCCTTAACAACATCTAAACTCTCAAGCATAAACTAAGACTGTCAAAGCACAGGTCCACCTCCCCATGTGCCTTAAGAGTTTGGTTTTGCTTTCACTGATGTCATTAAATCCTAGTAGAATTTAAAGCATAAGAGAAAAAACCAGGTCTTTTACTAATGTTAGCAACTTGTTCTTCTTATAAATTGTATCTTCTTGTTAAACATTATGTGTGACACTGTTACTTTCTTTTATGTCAGGAAGTAGTATTACTCGGAAACAGAAATTTGATATTTAGCAGAGCACTAGCAATCCTATTTAATTGTAAATGTTGCAAATATATTGACTGACTAAAACTAGATAGCCTCCAGAGGTCCCTTTCAGCCTCAACTGTTCTGTGATTCTGTAAAACCTGCATCTATTTTGTAGTTCACTCCCTAGGGCATGGCGCCGGAGATTGAATGTACTTTTTTTACAGCCGTTGACTACTGCAGAATTTAAATGTCTGGCTTCTGTACTGTACACTGGCATCAAATGGCATTTTTAAGTAGGTGACGAACAGCACCGATCAGCTATGAAGGGATTTCACCACCAGGAAAGGTTGTTTTGCTTGAGATTTTCATGATTATTAACCAACAAGTAAGAAGGAGGGAATGCAGAATTGAACTCGGAGAATGAAAGGCCTTAGGTGGTTAAACACCACCAATTCTGCACTGAAATAAAAATAACAGCTTCTTTTCACCCCGCCATGATACTGCTACCCTCATCTCCCATACCGCACGGCATTACGTAACAAGCCAAAACGCATTGATCAAAATCCACCACAATTTACGTCTCTTCCCATTGACTACAAAAAACCAACTGCTTGTTGCAAAGAAAGGTTAGTTTAAACATAACACCTTGCATTACAGACTTCTAAATCTCTGATCTCCAGCATCGAAGACAAAGCTGTGGGCTTGGCAAAGACATCTTACCACAGATGTAGACATCACAGCCGAACTTTATTCTTACCCCTTCCTGAAGTACCCACTATTTCTGTTCACAGCTGCTCAAACTCACAATTCATTGTTTCACGTTCTTTGTTAGTTTCTGAAGTAAAGTCTAAATCACTACTTCTAAGGGAATATTTTTATTACAATTTTTTTTTAAGTGAACAGGAATATTCATTCATTTCCTCTTTTGCCCATAGGAAAAAGCAGCCCTTCGAATCAGTAGCTGAAATGTTCTCAAGTGTCGTGTACTTGCTTTTGCGAATATTAAAGCAAAATTTTCTTCCTTCTATAAATAAAATTATCTTTGTAGAGGAGTTTCATAAGGTGGACATAGTAAAAGCAAAAGCTTTAAGTTTTAAACCAATGGAATTTCTGCATTTTTCAAAGTCAAAGTTTTCTACACACCTTAATGAAGTTAATTAAGTGGAAGCTTGTCTGTGCATGCAGTGATTCAGTGCTTTGTTAATTCCTGTATGAAGTGAAACGTAAACATTTTGGGATCAAGACTTGAGGGTAGCACATTCTTAGAGGTCCACTGAAATCACCAGTCAGCTACCAATGCCTTAGAGAAACCTGCCAGTACTGACCTTCATAGATATGCAAAATACATCTCAGAGTATGTCCCTGGATTTCAAATTACAAACCTTTCAAGGATAAATGCTCTCAAATAAACTAAATGCTAACTGCCACTTTACAGCATTATAGCCTCATTATTGTAAACTGCCAGCAGGAACAGGACCCTCTGCAGAGACCCTAGCATTTGTATATCATATGTCAAACTGAAGTGCAGGTTTCCTCCATTGCAATGCAAAACAGACTATTTGATCTTTCATTACTGATCTGTATAGTTACAAATATCAATACTGAATTCAGCAAAAGGTAGGGAAAAATACATTAGTTTATACAGTGTCTATTCAGTCCTCTACATTGCTTCTGCTGAAACAGATCTGTGGTGAAGATTTTGGATCCCAAGTTCCCCAGCCTGAATCTGCCACGCCATGCAGAAACGCAGGCTCTCTACTTCTCACTGCTAGCCAGCCAAGCACTAGAAATGAACCACAAAAAAGAAGTGCGACACAGAATCACATGATGAAACTGAATCAAACCAGACCCCAAACCAGGCAGGGAATCTTATGAAGAAAAACAAAATGCATGAAAAAACATCCCAAACAGATTAATGTAGAATGAAACTCTCAAAGTACAGCTTTCCCAGTTTCTCTCCTCGTCACTCAAAACAAGACTGTGTACAACTGACAGCAGATTTAAGGCTTGTGCTTTTGCTGATGTTCTGGTTAAAATTACCAAGTTGCTGGCAGTTGCATTTACACCGCTAACCCACAGTGTATTCAGTTGTCATGATGGAGATGCATCCACAAAAGTGTACACCTACCATTAAAAACCACAGATGCAGACAGAGAAAACATGAAAACCTGTAACTTCCAGATTTCCCACAATACAAAAAAAAAAAATGTTAAGGTCAATGCGTGTATGACTAACAATCAGATTGGTGCTATTTATTAATGCAGAAACAGTCAAAGCACTCAAAATCTTTCACAGAGTTATATACAGCAACTGTTACTACTGACAGTGCTACCACCGGATCTACGAAGTATCTACCTAATATGCAAACATGAAAAATTAAGCCTTAAACATGAAAAACAAGTCATTCTGGCTTTAACGCCATTATGAAATTGATGAAACTGTTCTCTTCTGAAACTGATGAAACACTACTTCTTCTATTGAGTGTGAGGTACAGAAAAACAGAAGTTGTTTCATAAAGTAGCAGAAAAATCAGTAGCTCTTTCACACCTCTTTATGATATGTTCTCCTCTTACCACATTTTGCAATCTAATTGTAAGAAAAAATTGCTCCAGAAGGTTGAAATAACACCTGCAATACAGTTTTAATTTGCTTTAATTATTACCCAAATGTGTTTATAGAGACTTTAAATGCATGAGGAGAGAGTGGAGAGGGGAAGTAATTTGCTTCTCAAAAAGCAGTATTTAAGAACACTTATGAAACTGTTACATTTGACAGAAGACTTGACCAAATGAGAAATCATTACTGATTAAAGGAAAGATGTATGCTGTTGAATAAAAATTACAAATTACAATTAGTATTTGAGCGTTACATTTTCCTTATGTTAGCCCTGGCACATCTCATTATTCTTAGAAGCCATTGATTTGGCCCGTTGCTACACTTAGAAAGAATCCTGACACAGAATACAGCCTTTTGAAATGGAGGTGCAAGGCCCTTCCCTTACCCAGATATTTCTTTTGATTCTCCAGAATTCACTGACTTTTCCTCCCTGATCTCTAAAGTCTCTCTCATTTATGACAGTGCAAAGTTTGCAAATTCCTTAAAAAAATAACCCAAGGGTCTAAGAAGTACTATAATATAGCACATGCTGTCATCCACTGATAAATGGAAGGAAGGCAGGGAAACTAAGTCTCCAGTGCAACAATCAATTCTGCATGATGGAAAAGACTGACAGAATTTCAAAACAAAGTACTATCTTTGCATATGTGGAGTACTGTGTCCAGTTTTGGAGTCCACCATATCGCCCAAAAAAAGGAGCTGACAAACTGAAGCGAGTCCAGCAGACAGCCACTGGGATGGTTAGGGAGCTGCAGTGCATGATACCGAGGACAGGCTGAGAGCTCTAGGTTTGCTCAACCTGAAGGCTAATGTGGACCTAACCACTGCACCTAACCTGTTACTGAATAGTTACAGAGAAGACAGAGCCAGGCTTTTTTTGAGGATATACAGCAAAAGAACGGGGGGCAACAGACACAAGCATTAGGAATAACCACCTTTGTAGCAAGGGTGGTCAAACACTGGAACATGTTGCTTGAGAAACTGTGGGACCACCACTCTCGCAGACGCTACCAACTTGACTGGAGAAAGCCTAAGCAACCTCATCTAACTTTGAATTTGGATCCAACGTCGAAGCTGGCTCTGCCTGAAGTGGAAGGTTGTGCCTGATGAGCTCCAGAAGCTCCCTGCAGCCTCAGTTAGTCTATGATTCTCTCTATTGACCAGACAGCTCAAAGGACTGCATCTTGTTTGAAGTTAAAGGTATGAGTCTTGAAGTTTGCAATGGATTAAAATATTTGATTGCATAAGTATAATTATATTAATGGAATTTTCTCAAAGCAATCTAGCATTCAACCCAACAATTGCAGCTAAATTATTAACCTGTTAATAGTTCCAGTGATTCTCTGCAGTAACCTACCAGCTACAGCTAGTGCTTATCCCATGGCCTCTGCTCAAATTATCACCTAGCTTAGCTTCCTCATCTGCTCCAGCTGCACAAGGAAAAGATAGCCAAATACATGGAGTACAAAGGGTTCTGCAGAAGACAACTACTCCATATTGACTTCCAAACATGGTATACAACAAAAAACAGGTGTTCAACCCATTCAATTGAGTCCATAGAGGAAGCAATGAGAGTGGCCACCTAACCCATTCCCGGATAGATTATCATAAAGGTTACTCTGATTTGCCCAGGAAAATAAAACCAACCATTCTTTCGATTTTTAAGGGGAGAGATGCAGAGCTGCTTCCAGAGTCTAATGGTTTTAAACAGCTTTAAGTCAGTGCTCTTACTGACAGATTCTAGTGCCTACATCTAGATGGAGCTGCAGCAGTTGTACTACAAACCACGACAGTTGTATTCCTGTCAAAACCCTGTATCTTGCTTCATTAAAAGTACAATCCTCCAAACTACATTTTAAATATCTAGCAGTTCTAACTTGCCTGTATACTTCATCAAAATTTCCCACTGCTCCTTCCTCATTACGGTGTTATCATCTTGCTCCACCCCCACTATTTTTACCTCTGGCAATGCTTTCCCCATGCATATGTGATATGGTATTAAAGGGTCTGGTTAGCAGTAATTCTTTCCAATGTCTCAGAAGCTTACATCTTTTTTTCCTTCTTTTCTGTGCTAAAAGTGATCTATGTTGCCTTTAGCTTGTCCTATTAGTCTTCAATTCTAATAGCCTATAGAAGGCGTTACAAGACATGCCAAATTGTTAAGCGTTGCTCAGCTTTACAGAGCTGTGTACACATGTATGACCCTTGTAATCTTTTAATTTCTTCACTGGCAGTAGGAAAGTTATCGGAGGAATAAAGATGTCCTGAAATTGACTAACCCAGATCTCTGACACATTCACTGGGGCCAGATGATTCTTCCTGCTCCCAAACTGAATTTTTCAGACTACCCTCAACAAAAGCTCCCTGTTTCACTGGTCTGTATATTTTATGGAGATTGTTGTTTTGACAAGGGAGGGTAGGCGAAAAGCAGGTGAAACAAAGGAAGCTCACGTTTTTAGTCTTCGGGGTGAGAGAGAAGGCGGGTCTGATATACGGGAGTACTGTACTAGTTGCTTGTATGGATAATGCTTTGCTTGCACAGTTTGGATCTCTCCATTCACTGTCACAAAAGCATAAAAGATTCTAATAAATGCTAGTTTTGAAGACAGTGAGATGGAGGATCATACATTATGGACTCCCATCTATGTTCTGGATGGAGTAAGTGGCCTGTAGGAGCACAAGAGCAGAAAATCTCTTATCTAACTGAACACAATTCTACCCTGGAAAACTCTGACACAATGACAGGTGACTACAAAATGTCAAAGCAAATCCATGACTACCTACGGGAGGGAGTACTGACTTCTCAAAACAGTGAGCGCTCTGTGATTTTATAACCGCTGTGTCTGCGCTGCACTCTAAAAGGAACAAAACAGGTGAGCTCATTCCTCAGTAATCTCCCTCGGATTAAAAAACACGAATTGTGTCTAAAAAAGCTGTGAGCACTTGCAGGAATGCAGAGATCTCTCTCTCCCACGAAACACGGTACTTAAAACTAAGCACAATAAAAGGTGCAATGCACTGCTTCCAGGTTTGTAACAGAATATCCATCACTTCATAGGCTATGTATTACATTCACTCTGATACCTGTTATTATTTTATTTTTCCTTTTCGACATTAGATTTATCCCCAGTTGTTTTCTAAATATACAACATAAAACCTGTAGAATGAAGCTGAAGTTTTCTGGAGCATAACATATATTACTATTTCCTTCTATTGAAAAATACCATGTAAAAAATTCGTTAACACCACAGTAATTTTAACTGGCATTATCATATATTTGAAAAGGTTTATTCTTGATACATATTTTTAAGATGACAGCATTAAGAACGTTGCCTTCGTATCTCAAAAAGGAATTGAGTCAACAGCCTGAAACCATTTGGTACCTTCCTTGGTACACGACATGCCACCATGCAACACCAGATTGAAATTATGCCTGGCAGTTGAAATGCTACAGTCTTCTTTACCATGCTCTTTGTTTCATCCAGGGCAAAAGCAACTACAAGAAAATATCCCAGGGTTATTCACATCATGACAGTTCTTGGAATCTGTAAATGCAGTACAGATTGATGCCATACATACACCAACACACACAAATACATTTACCACGGCACTGTGGTATGCAGATGAATACAAAGACTGTTCTAATGTTACTAAGCAGCATGATGGAAGAAAAAAAACCTGTTTCATGTTACCGTTCTAATACAGACCACGCAGAGATCAAAGACAAGCTGGAAAGCTTAGATATACTGCTACATAGCCCATATCCAGCAATTAGTAAGAAATACAGTGTGGTAATGACTGTCTTTCTAGTATACAGTCTTTTTTCTCACATTTCCTGCTAAAAACGTAAGATTTAACTTGAGGTCAAAGATTCTATCTTTGTTCAATTAAGTATAAAAAAGAAAATCTTCAGGTGTTCACCATTCAAAATTGACCCTGACCTTGCGTTTCACTGTAACATAGGTAAAGGTTTTATTACTGTAAAAATGAACTTTGATCTTGTTATGCAGATTTAAAAAAAAAAATCTATATTAACCCATTAGACCTACTTTTATAGACATCCCAATGTTCTCCAAATACTGTGATTCGATTGCATAAAGTAGCTGGAAGTGAAGTATTGCTCACTTCAGCACCAGTTCACTGTCAGAACACACGCAATGTTCGATGCTATTACTGTACCCTCAAACCTCCTTTTTGTTCAGACTGATCTTCCAACACATGGTCTAAGATTCATGCCTGGAAGCTGCAACCGAATTTCAGAGCTCCTTACACATATCCCTTCACTAGCTCCTGGCCAGTGATGCTGCCCGGGCCACTAGAGCATGTCTGCTTTAAGGAAAATAGAAAAATTCTGACTTTGTTTACAAACAACAGTAAAATAATATTTTTCCTCTAGCTTTGTCCTTGTTTCACTTTTTAGCATGCAGCAGATTAACCACTATGCTTTCATCGCTAACTCTGGCCTTGAAATGTACAGAATCTGGTAAAGTAACTACTTTATAATTTTCCAAGTGTACCCTCTACCCCTTCCATAGTGTCACAGGCCTTCACCTACTAATTCCCTAGCTCAACCTCATAATCTGTGGGTAAATCGGAATTTCTCCTCTAGAGTGACATTCAGTCTTGCACCTAAAGGAAAAATTACCCACCACCCCTTTAGTAAACCACTTCAGATTATTTATGTTCAGTGTCAAAAGCCTTAGCCCCAAATTCAGTTTGAATTTGTGAAGCATCAATTTGCTTCATGCAAAAAGCAGTTGCTTGACAAAACAGAGCTACTTTAAAGACTCTGAATGCCTGTTTTATGCCACATACACTGGACCATGAGAAATCCACAGGTATTTTGACAGTATTTTTCAGTATTTTGATCAGTGACCTTTCATGCTATGTTCAATCAGACTAGGCAAAGCAGTGTAAAAGCTGCACTTCTACGTATTTACCTGTTAGTCCCAGTCTTTATTCACAGACACACTAACCCCCCTTTTCTTCTGCATCTTCTAAATTATTCCTTTACAAGTGGGAGTGTATTACCAGCCATACATTTACGGACTGACTGAAAAACCACCTCAGTGACATCTGTACCTCATCTTCCCACAACGGCTACTGTTTTTATTTTCCATTCTAACCTATTAAAATCACAGGACAGCAATACCCAAGTATTTTCCCAGCTAAAAATAACAAACCAAAAGCTACCCTTTCTTTCCAGTCTCAGCCACCTGCTCCAAGTGCTTTTTTCATCATGAAGATCCTGGCATCTCAAATTGTTTCAAAAGAAATGTACAGAAAGGCAAAAATATTTTCAAAGGATTTTAAGAATATGAGTCATCTAAAAAGGTAAGAGGTTTCTTTCAACAAGAAAAATCTACATTTCAAACAAAGCCAACTTGGTAAAATTGGCTGCAGCTTCCTGTATGAAACTAGATGATCTTTCATGCTACGGCATGCATGCTGATCTCTGCTACTGTAAAACTGAGGGAGAATGCTCACATTTTCATATTCTTATTCACATATTCCCTTTTTCAAACAGTTTCTATAGAGAAATATTTTTGCAGCTCTGCTTTTTGATAAATCTGTCCTACAGAATCTTCTTGGGAAAACAAAAAGAAACGCCTTTTAGTTCACCTGCTCATTCAATGAGATGAAAGAAGAAAAAGAAAACAGCACTGTTGTAATTCTTATCAGACACAGGCTATCATGCTTCATTACGAACCAGGTTCTATCAGTATAATTAGTGTTACGTTTGATTCAGTCCAAGCTGACTCTTCTGCAAAACAACAGAGTTGCTTTATGCAAGTAAGGAGATAGAGGCCCCTGGTAACGTTACTCTTCAAGTGAGAAAAGTTGTACAGAGTGTGAGAGGAAAACCATCTGAAATATTCTGAAAAGTTATTGTTTTCATCAAATGCAAACTCCTCAGGTTGCCCTGCTGCTTGCTTATCTGTTGAGGTTTTAAAATTATTTTTCTGAGCTATAATGGATCTCCGTAAGTTTGAATCTCCCTAAGCACTATTCATAATCATGAAACATCAATTCTGTTCTAAGAAATCCAGTGTATAACCCCACCACTGCCCTGTTCCCTCTTCTGTATAAATGCTCTTTTGTATATTGGCACTTTCAGGAAATTGCCCTCCTCCTCCCCCGCTTACTCCCTACTGTCTTACTCTGGCTCGCACCCCCTCCCAATCAACACTAGGGAATAATTGTATTTTTGTTGGAGCAGTTCCAGCTCTTCCACACGTTCCACTCCAGAAGCAGTAAATGAAACCCTATAGCTCTGGCACACTCTCCTCAGCTTTAACACACGCACACGCATGCATGCATGCACACTCACTCGGACAGGGAAGTAAGTGGCACCAAGCTTTGTCCCAAAATAATGACCTTTCACTTCTCCCCCATGCAACTTCCTCTTCTGTGGAAAAATACAGTGCTTCCAAATTAAACAAATCTTCCTCTTTCGGTCTTCTGCTACCAGTGTTTTGAAACACCATTCCTCCCCGCCTAACAGCCGTCCGCATGCAAGTAAATGGCCATTGCCCAGACGGACGGATACCCCTGGGTGCCAACAGCGGTCATTCCGTGCCCAGGGACCTCGGCGGGGCTGGGCCGCTGTGCCAGGGCACCGTCCCCCCCCCTCCGAGCACGCTGCGTGGCGCCGGGCCCCCCCTCCGCGCGCACCGGAGCGGGCTGGCGGCGCGGGGTGCGCGGTGCCTGCCCGCGCGCAGCAGGCGCCCAGCCACCCTACCTACCCTCCTTGGGCTCGTCAGCCCCCGAGCTCATGGCGGCAGCGCGGCACGGGGCGCCAGCCTACCGCGGCGCGCGCGCTGGGAAGCAGCCGCAAGTCAACTTCTCACAGAAGAAGGAAAAAAAAAAAAAGGGGGGGGGGGGGTGGAGGGGGTTGGGATTTTAAGGGGAAAAGTCTATGAATTCAGCAAATCACGACTAAGCTACTTGAAAAGGATCCCGCCCCTTTCTCAGCGGCACAGCAGCGCCGGTGTGGGAGCCAGCGCCTCCCGGGCTCCGCGCCTCGCTGGGAGCAGCTGCCGCCGGCCCGTGGGCAGGGCGGGCTCCCGCCGCGACCGCGATAGCGACCGCGACAGCGACCGCGACAGCGACCGCGACAGCGACCGCGACAGCGACCGCGACAGCGACCGCGACAGGCCCGAGCCCTGCGAGCGGGCAGCGCCCGGCTGCGCGACTGACCGCCGGGGTGGGGCTCTCTTAACGTGCGGGAAGATCTATCGAAATAAGTTATTTTTTTAAGCCTGAACTGTACATTCCAACACTGGTTATTAGCTGGAAGTAGTTCTGTAGCCTCCATAATTAACACTGGCTGATATAGGACGACTAAATACACACTTAATAGACGAGAAGCAGCATCTTTCAGGTAGTTTAAGTTAAATAGTTATTTTTTCTTCCACGCGTGCTCAGTGCATGGTGCCATCTGCCCTGAAAGAAACAATTCAACTTTTCTCCTTGGAAAAACTTATTTCTTTGTGCTACAGACCCTCCTTCGTCCTAGAAAAGATCATTATTTTTAACTATTACATGACACTTTCACAGCACAGCAAGAGAACCAGGGTCTCTTGCAGCCAGCCCCCAACTTGCATCACGCATGCCTTCAGAGCAAAGTCGGGGGGAACTACTTGGAAGCCTATTTTCCAGTTGGCACAGCCTCCAGTAAAATCATTGTCAAAAGGAACCATCTCTTCCTACTTAGTCATTTAATACATTTTTAGGACAGCAAGCAGGACAAAACCTCAACGGAAACATGATTGCTCAGACAAAAGGATAAGTGTGATCTCAGGAGAAGTCCTGATGGTGCTGTCAGCTCCAACACGCAACCAAAATCCCACCTACCTCCCCCTCACGAGGTTAAATGCTTGTGCCTGAAGGGTTGTCAGGGTCTTTGTGAAAGTAATACTATTAACAGTTAGCAAGCCTGTTACTGGAGCCAAGTAGAAGAAATATGTGCATTTCAAGATGAAGTCAGAAAGAGCCAAAGATGTTAGCTGCACAAAGTTGGGGCACATAGGAGAAAAAATAAGTAAACATTTCAGATTGTAACATTCAGCTGTATTCATTAAAGCTTATGGGAAGACTGTAAATCGGTAGGATGGTCTCGTAAGTAAAAGGTACAGAATCAGGAAAGGCGGTATGAACTTTTCAGCCACGGCAAAGTTGCTGTGGAACCAGGGTAAATAATACTTAAGAATGTGGGCAACTTTTGTCCTATTTTGAGTGATTTTATTAATGATAAAGACTGTTCTTTCCTCAGTACTTTTCCCATGCCTCAGAAATGCAGATCTCATTTTAGTTAAAGGCTCATGGTGACACTGGTGATTTGTTCTTTTGCAATACCACAGCTCAATGGGTTCCTGAAGGACATTCTTCAAGAAGCTAGGTGTCTTCTACAGGCCTCATCGTTTCCTGCAGTGTGGCAAAGCACAGCAGCTACATCCCTCAAAGCACAGAGAATGAAATATTTTTATTTTATTAGTTTATTAATTAGTATTTTACTAAAAAAATAATAGTATTAAACTAATTACAACATTGGACTAGCTAAAGAAGCCACATTTTCAAGTAAAAAAAAAAAAAGCCAACGTATTTTTTAAATTATTCATCTGGGGTAATTACTGTTTAGGAGGTTGAAACCACTCAAAAAAACCCACACAGAATAAGAAGAGGAATAGGAAGAAACCTGGTGTTAGTCAAGATGAACTGCAATAGCTTTTGGGGACCTTTTATCAAAGGGAGTGTTGGTAGAGAGATAAAATAGCCATAATATAAGCCAGTATCAAGAGCCCTGCATGAATAGACTTACACAATAAATGGATGCCTTTTGTTATTTTAGATGACGGGCAGACACAGAGATAATGAGCCTTGTGGTTAAATGTCAGCAAGTTCTGCAAATTAAGGTTTCTCAAGTATCTAAGAAACTTAAACCTCTCTGCACAGATAACAAAACCCCAATGGTTTTTCTTTCTCCCCTAGAGCCAAGAACACGTCTCTTCATTCAGCCTTGTTCCTCCTGCATACAGGTCTCAACTAAGACTCCAGAAATGTTTTTGATGTTTCATTTTGGTTGTTATGCTTCTTCAAAACACATGCATTGGCTGAAAAGATCCCAACCAGACTGAAGAGTGCTTAAGTAGCTAATTTTCTGACCTTAGTTTAAGTGGTGAATTGTACTGGCATTCAGTCATGAGGACATTATCACCTTCTTCAGAGTTTACACCCAGCGAACTCCAATAATTTTACTTAGCAGGCCAGTAAAAGTAATGGAATAAGGCAGGCAAAAAGTAAACAGAATCCATGGACAATGCTGGAACCCAGGTAAGGGATGGCACTACCTTACCTGCAGGGAAGAACCAGTTAGTTATCAAAGCATCCAGACTGATTTTTTGATACCTTGATGAGTAAACAGGCTGGAAGCTTAAGGGAAACCTTCTTTCATAGTAAACTGTGCATGTAATGCAGTGTAGGAAAGCCAAAACAAAGAATGACAAAACCTCTAAAAATAGAATCGATAGATACAGCTAAATTTAACAGGGTAGATTCAGTTAGGGAAAAGAAAAGTAACTTCCTAAAATGAAAGGCAGAAAACCCAACACGCATTTGGACAGATGGTGTCTTGGAGTGAAGGCCAGAATTCCCAAAGAAAAATTACATCTTTTGTGTAGCACAGACAAAAAAATGGGTTTACATACTAAGATTAAGTGGCTAAAAGTCTAAAAGCCACAAAGCTGGGTACAGTGAACTATGGTCCTTTAAACCCTTCTCTGCTGAAACAAAAACCTTCTGGTTTTACTTTAAAAAAAAGAACAAAAACCAAAAACAACAAACCAAACCAAACCAAAAAAAAAAAAACCAAACAAAAAATCCAAAACAAAACAACCCCAAAAACTTAGTTGGTTTTGTTTTGGTTCAGTTTGGGTTTTAGCTCATCATTTGCAAATTGTCCTTATTTCTGGTAACTCCAAGGCAGAGCTACCACAGAATGAATAGGCTGTAGCCAGGCATTGGCTTACTACAGCAACACGCAGAGCATTGTGAAAGGATGAGTAGCTGTGTCAGCACATCCCCAGCCCAGCTCAAAACTTTGTTCATGTTTTGTGTCTGAATGTATGCTGAGACAGCTCTGTTTACAGAAGCATTTTCTTAATGGAGACACAGGTGGCAAATCCTATCACATCTTCTATAAACACTTAAAATAAATAATAAAAATCGTAGTAGCCCAAAAATGGTGCTAAAATCAGTGCCAAGAAGATTCTGAAGCTCGATGCCGAAATGTCAAAAAAGACTGTAATGTTTTGGTTCACAAAAAAGAGGAAGCAACACTACTATATGGAAAGTATCAGGAAGAAGCTTTCAAGAGGAGGCAGCTGCCATGGAAGCCAGACTAAATCTACTGCAAAAAACAACCCTGCACAGCCCTAGAGCAGTTCTAGAGAAGGAAGTGGTAATGTAACACTTCAGGTATTACATATTCATGTGGGTTTTTGTAAAAAAATTTCTCTCCCGTGTTTGGTTAACTGATAACTTCTGCTTTTCGAAAAAGTCATGTTCAATGGGTTGCAAACCTTTAAACAATAAAAATAATGTCCATGCCAACTTGCTACAGATGAGAGCCACCAATCATTGTCTCTTTCCAAGACAACCACATGTCTTTTGCTGGCTGTAACTGCACCGAGTTACTTGAAGCCACATGACAGAACTCTGACGGCGGCTGAGGAAATCTGGGTTTCCCACCCTACTCCCAACTGTGAGACAAAAGACAGAGGTACACAAGTACCCTGAAATATCACAATACACGTAACTGCAGCTATGGTTTCTTTATGCGATGCCAATAGCCATGCTGTAGAGATTTTCCTACCCATGAAGTAGCAAAGATGGAGAACGTTGTGTGGATCAATGATGAGAAAGTAGAAGTGTTGCACTACACTGTCCTATGTAAGATTGTATAGCTAAACAAAGTACTGGCTTTTACAGTCCTACCACAAACAGAGTTTTTCAACCAGCTGTTTTCACAGAGTAAACTCAATGATACCACACTTATTTAACCTAGGGATTATGTAAACTTTGCCATTTAGCAATCATGCAGTAATATACAGAAAGGTGACACCACCTCTCTCCTGTAGCCCCAAGTTGTACCTATTTCTGATTACAAGGGGTTTCATGTTGACACATTTTCAACTTCGGACACTCTTCAGTGGGTGTGGATTACAGGCACATAATGCAAGCACTGAGATCTTGCAGCATAAAGCAAGATGACGATGCTTCCCCCAGCACCACCTATCTCCTAGGATGCAGAAACCCACCTACCGGGCATCCTCCCAGGAGCCAAACAGTGCAGCCCTGACCTGCTGTCTTGTGCTTTCTGCTGTTGCCACACACAGACATCACATGTGTGCGAAGGTGCACCCAGACATCACAAGTACATGAAGGTGCACAGGGAGGAGAGAAGAAAGATGTGGAGAGAAGGGAACAGAGTCACAGAAAAAAGTAAAATTTCAGTTTTCTTGCATTGTATCAAAGTTGTTCTGCTTTCAGTTATACACTTAAACAGTTGCACAGACATTCAAATTAGCAAACCAATAAGCTATTTTAAGATTATTTCCTAACCCAGAGGTAGAGCAACACCATCTGTAGTTGTGTTACTTCTGTTATTGCAAAAGACAGTGCAATATGCACTGTCTGTGTAGCATGAGCACAGCAAAAACAAATGCCAACTCTTATGCAATTTTGTTAATTTGAGGTTTAATAGTTTAGAGTAAAAAGAGGAGTTTTGATTAGCTGTGTGATTTTAAAAGCACTGTTTATACAATTCTGTGACTAAAAGGATTTGGTACAATACCACATCTGTTGTTGCTGTAGCTACACTTCGCTCCTTTTTTTATTTATTATCTTCTATCATAAAACACACATATATCAAGATAACCTAGACAGTTTTTGACTGATGTCAGAAATACTGTTTTCAGCATACAGCACTCAACAGCCCAACTCTTAACATCTCAGTTATCTCCCGATCTCCTTGTGTGACAAGATGACCTCCCTAGGATGAGGGAAAGGCTGTGCATGTTGTCTATGTCGACCTTAGTGAAGCCTTTGTCACTCTCTCCCACAGCATTCTCCCGGAGAAGCTGGCTGCTCAGGGCTTGGGCAGGTGTGCTCTGTGCTGGGTAAAAAGCTGGCTGGCTGTCCGAGCCCAAAGAGTGGTGGTGAATGGAGTTACATCCAGCTGGCAGCTGGTCACAAGTGGTGTTCCCCTGGGCTCAGCGCTGGGGCCAGTTCTGTTTAGTATCTTTATTGACAATCTGGACAAGGGGATCAAGTGCTCCCTCAGTGAGTTTGCAGGTGACACCAACTCAGGTGGGGAGTGTTGACCTGCCTGAGGGCAGGAGGCTCTGCAGAGGGACCTGGGCAGGCTGGAGCGATGGGCCCAGGCCAGTCGTGTGAGGTTCAGCAGGGCTCAGTGCCGGGTCCTGCCCTTGGGTCACACCAGCCCCACGCAGCGCTACAGGCTGGGGCAGAGCGGCTGGAAAGGGCCTGGTGGGAAAGGGCCTGGGGGTGCTGGGTGACGGCCGGCTGGGCAGGAGCCAGCGGTGTGCCCAGGGGGCCCAGGCGGCCAGCAGCACCCTGGCTGGTGTCCCCAGCAGTGTGGCCAGCAGGACCAGGGCAGTGACCGTCCCCCTGCACTGGGCACTGCTGAGGCCGCCCCTCGAACCCTGTTCAGGTCTGGGCCCCGCTCTGCAAGAGGGACGTAGAGGGGCTGCAGCGTGTCCAGAGACGGGCAGCGGGGCTGGGGAAGGGGCTGGGGCACAGGTCTTGTGGGGAGCGGCTGAGGGAACCGGGGGTGTTTAGCCCAGAGAAAAGGAGACTCCGGAGGGACCTTATTGCTTTCTACAACTACCTGAAAGAAGATAGTAGGCAGGTGGGGGTCAGTCTCTTCTGCCAGATAACAAGTCTCAGGACAAACGGAATCAGCCTCAAGTTGTGCCAGGGAGGGGTTTAGACTGGATGTTAGGAAAAATTTCTCCATGGAAAGGGATGGTCAAACACCGGAACAGGCTGCCCAGGGAGGTGGTAAGGTGGTGGAATCACCATTCCTTGAGGAGTTTAAAAAACACATAGATGCAGTGCTTTGGGACCTGGTTTAATGATGAACTTGGCAGTCCTGGATTAACGGCTGGACTTGACTTGATGATCTGAAAGGTCTTTTCCAACCTAAGCGATTTTAGGATTCAGTGATCTATGGAGCAGAATTTTTAAGCAATTTGTCCTCACATGCATAAACAACATACAAGGTATTATTTATATCTTAGGAAAATTCAGTCCACTGAAAGCTAGAGAGACGATTAAACCAGAACATTAGCAGGTTGATCTATAAGCCAGATCTGAAGAGCAGTGGTACTTCTGGTTTTGGCCTCATTGTCACTGCTTTCTATTCCTTATTGTGAACTCATTTTTTCCCCTTTGCACAACAGACTTCAGACCAATTCAGATAATGCTTGTGGCACTTGCTGAAGCACTCACAATACTTCCACCTATTGGGCAGACCCACAAATGATACCTGGGTGTTTGTTTCTACCATGTGGTTAAGAAATTATAAGAAGTCGAGCTCCAAGAGATCAGGTGACACCTCAACAGCTTCTGCACCATGCTTGGCATCCAGCACTTCATCCTATTCCCCCTCCCTTCCCCTGTGCTGTCCTCACATATTTCTATATCCTCCTGTTCAGCTTCCATTCTCCACCCTGCTTGTGGTTTATTGAGGATTGTCCATTCTTCCATTTCCAAATAGCCAGAGCAATATATGGCAAACCTAGTGTCATACAAACCCACACCACGCTGCTGGTGCGGCCTTCAGTCAAAGTAAGCCAAACCCAGAGCTTCACCTTAGAGTAAGCCGCACAAAAGTATGTCTAAAGAGCTCCTTTCTGATAAAGAACTCACAGAATAAGCAGCAGTACGACTTGACAAATTGATTCACAATTAACCCACCAAGTTAGGGATAAGACGCAGCAGCATGTAAGCGACAGGTCCTGGTTTCCATTTGGATGCAGTAGAACTTGCATCACAGAGGCTCCTCGCCTCAGCTCTTCTCTCCCAGAGAGAAAATGGACAGAGAGATGGTGGGAAGATACATGCATGAAAGGCTGCATAAAGTTGAACCTGCTTAAATTGAACACAATTTTGCTATGCAATTTGAAAGTCCCATTAGTCTAATCAGTACAGTTTACAACATTCATCTGCACAATCAGGTCTATGTACTTTCAGCGCCGACAGCCGAAGAAGACAACCTAATAGTAACCACCTTGCAAAATATCAGGACTACTGTGCAGTGTGCATCTTCCAAACCTGTCTGCCTGTTACAAACATGCTGAGATTGCTGGCTTCCAATTAGTGACAACAGTTGTTTTTAAAAACAGGGGCTGTTGCCTCTACTCAAAATCCCTGTGGTTAAAAGGTGAGGAAACACCCTCACTTAGCTTCAAAATGCAGCTTTCTTCATAAGCTTTGTCTGCATCTGCCATTAATTATCAGACATTTCAACCACAACACAGCCTCAGCATAAGACTGGGATGCTGCCTTAGACAGATCCCTACCTCTTGGCCTCAAGATGAGCATCATTTGTCACCGAACAGCACACTGCTGGGGTATGAGACTGCTCTCACCTCAGAATAGGTTTCACTGGCTTGCCTTTTTTCTTTCAAAACAACTCTGCAAATTCACACACAGAACAACGCCATGAATTCTGAAATGTGAACTCTGTAACTCTGTAGCCTTGACTATAGGTATCATGTTGTAAAAAGCCACTAATAATAGCGATAAATTTACCGTAGCCACGTAGATACACCATGCTCTGAGAGGCTCTTATTTATCCAGCAGGTACCAGTTACTGAAGACAAGGATTCAGTGCAGGAGCAACTATAAAACAATTTCTCAAGAGCTAAGTAACATTCAATGACTTGTTTGCTATCCACAAAGAGGTGATAATCAATGATGGTTGCTGAAAGTTCAGGAGTTCATAGAGGACATGACAGAAATTAAAGGTTATCTGTCTTTTGAGGGCCTTGCACCAAGGACTGCAACAGGCTTATAGCGCTGTTTCTCCAGATACCAAAAATTTCCCTCATTATTTTAATTTTTCCTTTAGAAGGAGCACACACAGATTGCTACTGCTGATACAGCTATGCCAAGCGAAAGGCAGCACTGAAGGCACACAGTGATGAAGAGAACTGCACTAACAGAGGTAGGAAGATGCAGTCCTCCAGTCTGGTAAAGAGTACAGCAGATCTAAGCTAGTTTTTTCACATAGAAAAATAAGCTTCCATAGTTTACGATAAAATTCTTACAAAGTGGTTGTATTATTACATAGCACTGCAGCCTTTGCAAAAATGAAAGGTCTAAGAAGAAATCTGAGAGGCAGAATGCCAAAACATAAACATGAAAAAGCCCTGCATCAGAAACAGAAATCACACCAAAGCGTCTCAGATTCCCCATATGAGTGGGGAGTCAATGTGCTACACAGAGACTGACAGTGTCACCACAGGCCGTGAGAAGAGACACTTACATCAGATCCACTCTCAGCAAGACATAAGAAAAGAAGTATTGCCAGATAGTTATGCATCAGAACACAGTGCCTGAACAATTTTTATTGGAAATGGATATTTTAATTAAAACCAGAAAATCTGATATCACATAGACAAAAGTAAAAAAGAGCTTGAAAACAAAATGCCTGAACTACTGTTCAATACATTACATTGTAAACAGTGCTGCTGGAGTGTATGGCTAATAAGGTACATTTTTTCCTTTCTTTAAAAGGTATGGCAGTGATGCTGAGAGAACAGAAAATTATTACCTTAAAAAAGGAAGGGGTTTGCTCATATAAAAGCAGTGTACATATGGGAAAACACATGTGTCTCAGTTTGCGAGGGCTGTGTTCCAGTCCCAAAAGAATGATCCTAGTGTTTTGCTAATGCGTAACAATCAAACTATGCCCTTTTTCTTGTAGATGCCAAAGCCATTAATCATGCGAAAAGTCAAAATAACACTTGCATATCAAACACAATCTTATCTAGATAAAATTGCAAATCAAACAGAACAAAAAAATACCAAGGTATGAGAATAATCTCCTTTTAGTGGAAATCTAATTTAAAAAGATTAAAACAGGGATTAAAATGGATATTAAACCAAAGCTGAGTTTGCTCTTTAAAAATTCAGTTCAGCTATAGTTTACAATCACAAGCCAGATGTACCTAATTAAGTGCTGTTCATTCAAAGGGCCACACTGATTTCTGCATGTTCCAAATCAGTTTTAAATCGGTTTATTATTTGCCTAAGGCTTAGACTGAAGTCACATTAAGAATCTGGAAAAATACTTGCAAGAACTGGATTTCTTCAGGGAAAATCTTAACTAAGACTATACTGAACAAGTGGTGAAAAGTCAGTTCCCAATACCCAAACAAATTTAAGAACTCATTATTTATGGGAGCATTAGACTTCCTTTCCCTGGCCTGTGGTGACATTTTTATAAATAAAACCCACTTGGGAGATCAGCACTGTAGGCTGGTCCAAGTAAGAGTGAGTGTCTAACACAGCAGCATCACCTTCCTCTTCCACCTACCGTGCCAGCATAGGCATGTGCTATCCACTTAAGGAAGATCCCGGTTACAGCTAACCTTTAATATTTATTTTTGGCCTAGAAGAATTTTAACCTAAAATAGCTCTCTTTTTCAAAAATAAATATCTAATAAATTTATTGCATCTGAAAATAATACTTCTTTTACAAAAGAAAGGCTTGGTTGATTTCTAACCTAGTTAAGACAATTGAAAATCCATACCTTGCTCATTTTTCCCTATATTAAGGAGGCTTATGCTAGTAAGCAATGTAAGAAAATTCCAGGTGTAAACTCTGTTTAGGTTTTTAGCATTACATTAAAAACTCAGTATTAGATTTTTATGGATTGCTGTGAGTTCTAATTAAAAAAAAAACAACTCAGAATTTTTGAACGTTTGCTTGAGCCCAGATAAGTTTATTTAGTAGAAGCATGTCTAACCTTTCAAGTATTTTATCTGCTTTACAGGGAATTCATACTTAAGCTTTGAAATGCTTTAGCAACAATAACAGTTTGCACTCTGGGGCTAGGCCAAACTGAATACCACTTCACAGGGTTACTGCAAGTCTTTCATGAACTATTTCAAGGATTCAGATTTTTTTAAAAAAGAGAGATGTGCATACAAGATCTGAACAAGACTTCCTAGTCTTCTTGCTCAACATTTTGTTTGCTGAAAGCTGAATTATGGCACATACTTAATAAGATATACTGTTGAGGCAGCCAGTCTGCTGGGGCTGTGCTACTGCTATTCTTCCTAAAGGGTGAGGACTTCACAGTGCATTTCCAAAATCTGAGGTTCAATATGGACAATAATTACTATCTTTACCTACTTTAGAAACTAAATGGAACAAGGGAAAGAATAAAGACTACCACCGGCTCTGCTACTGTTGGCACACAAGGGATGGGCTCTTTTATTAGAAATCCCACGTTAACAACCTTTGAGTGTTGCACAGAACTAAAGCCTCAAAAACGACCCACCCACTCCCCCCTGTGCATTCCACATCCATCTCACTCCTAACATCCGTCAGGCTGACTGATGTAGCTCACGGAGCGTTTGATGCAGTTTTTGACGAATGCCACGAGGTGGCAACAGCGCCCTGAGAAAAAACCAGCAGGTCTTCAGCATCGCGTTTTGCATCAGCCTCAGGGGACAGAGCTGGACCAGAAGCAAAGGGCGGGTAAAAAAGTCGAGCGGCTTCACGTACAGCCCCACGTTAACATCTCAAATTGCGACGCTCAGAAAAAGGCTGAAATTGTGTTTCATCTGTACATGCTGGAATGGTAAATCTGGAGAACTAAATGCTTCTGACACAGTGGCCATTGCCTGAAATTGGTCATCAACACACCATGCAGCAGCAGCAAACATCTATCATTTTTTTCCAACCTAAATCACAGGTATGTTTGAAAAAAGACTTCCGTTTATCTGAGAATGCTTAAATTAAGACAGCAATATAATGGATGATACACCGGTAACAACTTGGCTCCATGAACTTAAAAACATACTAAAATTTCAAGTATCACTTCAAGGTACAGACACAACTGTGCAGCCCTTGTTGCTCATCCCTAGCCCCCAGTTTCTGCCTGCAACAATCCAGTTCAGCCTTGCTCTGCCTGCATGTTTTTCCCCTCCCTATCCTGCCATCCTGCCATTGCCTTTCCAGAAATGAGATTATGCAACCTTTTTTTTTTTTTTTTGTCCGCCTGGGAGGGGAGGTTTTGAGATAGCTATAACTCACCTTCCCAGCTCCAAAGTCAGTGGAGTCTCACCTGAAGCACAGGACTGTTGTGCATGCGAAGCCAGTAGATAATGTTCAGGGGGACAGTGGATAAAAGAGGGGTCTGGACTGGGGCAGGTCACTCCTATTTCAGTAATTAAAATAGGAGAAGGGGGACTCTTCACACTGCAGTCACCTATGTGAAGAAGAGGTCATGCCAAAACAGGTCCTAGGTCCCCAGCAAGATACAGATGAGGTAAAGTGCAGTGGGAAGGTCGGTATGGGAAAGGAGAAATGAGCCCGAGCCCCCATCTAACCACTGGGAATCCTGATGGCCTCTTACCTGATGTGCAGCAGTGATACAAGACCTGATGCCAAGAAGTCGCAAGTATCTCTACTAGGCAGAATTAAAATGCCCATCATAACCAAGGAATGCCATGCATAAAGACTGTACATACACACTTCACTAAGCCTGCAAAACATCTCCAAGCATTAATCTTTTCCTTTATATCACTTCCAGAAAAAGGCAAAATCTCAGTAATTCTGTGAGAATTCAAAAATTCAAAAGAATTTTTCGCTTTGAAAATTAAAAGCCACTTAAATGGTGGAGAAAGGACGGTTTACAGAAATTTAGAAAACAGTAATAATTTCTGTGTATGCTGTAAAACTGCAATTATCTGGGGACCACCCCCCCAATTTTTTTTCCCCCAAGTATTAGTCACTTGTGTTTTTTCTGCATGTCAATGAAAACCTTAGCAGGCATGTAAAAAAAAGTGCACTTAAATTATATTAACAGAGCTGCAGTAAGATAAATTAGGATATTCTAGTTGAATCAGTGTTGGGAAGAGATACTTGCCTATCACGTTTTCAGAAGTCTAAGAAAATAAAACAAATACTGAATCTATGTTTTCTACTTCATGGTTGCCTTAAAGCATTTAATCCTAAATGTATGTAAAAATGCATTCACATTCCCCATGAAAAAAGATGAAGCAGGAATTGCCACCACTTAAAACATTTCCATTACTCTAAGCAATGCTATCTAAGCATGTAAGATTTTTCACCAACATCTTGATCCATATTTAAGCCGATGTAGAGTTATCAAGCCTTTCATCTCTGTAAGTAAAATTGAAAAAATATATCTCTATTCTTTATCAAATACCAGATATGACATGATTGTCTTACTGTGAAACTAGAAGAATGGTACCAAAGAACACATTAACTGAAAGCAGAACAACATCATCTATTCAGCAGAATGCTCGTACATTCACTTGGCCATACAGCTGTCTCATTGAAATTGGATTTTTGTATAAACTGGCTTACTTGATCTTAGCGTAGTTGACTGTGGGTAGAAAACAGTAGCAAGTCTAGACGATGGACAGAAAAGCCGAAGTGGAATGTAGCATTATGAGGCCAGGCTACAAATATATTTGACTCAAAGCTAAAACAATGCCTTCCCAAAACAGATCGTTCCAACACCTACATAACATAACTTATTTTTAACATCAGGAAAAAGCCAGCAGAAGCTTACCTGACACTAAACAGCAAACATGTTTGGGCAACATAATACTAAAGCCATCATGTTTCCCCATTTCCTGAGAGTTTGGTTTCACAATCTTCTGTGGTTTTTACTTCAGTTTACAGTGTAAATGCAGACTGACCTTCAAGCTTGTGACCAATTCAAGATAGCTCTTCAACAGTCGTTACACAATCTAATTTCTTTTAAAAATTCTTACGGAATTTAAACACAGTAGACTCCACATGCAGATACCTGGAAATCTAGAAGTAAGTGTATCAGTTTATCAAACAAAGTGAATCAAGGGTAGAGAAGAAAAAACTTCACTGTAAAAATCACAGGCATGACAAAAAAAGACAAGGACATCCATCTCATCTGTAGGATGCACTGCAAGGAAGAAACAAAAATTCCTATTTGTCATAGAGGGTCCCTGGCATTTTTTCTAATACTAATCAGAAATAGGTGAAATACAAACACTTTAATAGTAAATGAATAGAGAACTAATGAAAAGAAAAAAAAAAGAACCTACTGCACTAAAACATGCATGTATCTAACACCAATAAAGGTATCTGTCTTAATATAATGTTTGGAGAAAATCAGTGTCAAAAAGTTTTAAAAAACATTGCTAATCAGAACTGGTATTTTGCAATGATCAATTGGTAACACTGCTGCTTTGACTTGGGGTTGTGAAGTGGATGTGTTTTCTTATTTCTCTTGTTTCTAAGAACCAAGTACGCTCAGCATGAAACATGGTGTTTTCAAGAGGTAAGGTATAGCAAATGTCAGTATCCCCTGCACAAGTCTGGGTGACACAGGTTTCTGTGGAACCTTCATTGATGATGCATCCATGCACACACACTCAAGAGCACCTGTGGGGTACCTACTGTCTATCTATTTTTCCAGATCCTTTGAAATACGGTATCTATGATTATTTACCTTTCAAAAAGCGTTCCACATCAATACCACCTCCTTCCTTTAAACATAGCTTTAAAACTCTTTGCAGAACTATAGGTGCACACAGGCCAATGTGCACAATAAAAAACAGAAACCACTCATAGTTTGTAAAGTTTGTGCAACAAAGATCTGAAAAACAGTAAAATATTTGATGACCAGAGATTTATGTTCCTCTTATCTGATCTCAGCTTCAGAGATACTTACAGCTTTTCACCAAATGTTTTCTAAATTAAACTAGAACTGAACTGCGTTTGAGATGCTCAGCCTTGACTAAGACTTGAAATAAGAATTGTTAATCATCTTGAAGCTGTTCCTAATTTCAGAACATAAACAAAAAAACCCCAAACCCCAAAACTGATATTTAGTCTGGATTCATGTATTAGCAATCTCCGTGCTTCAAAAGGGCTTGTTTCAGAGGTGAAAGCTCCAGGATACATATTCTGGAGCAACACAGACACTGCCTTTCCCTTCAAAGTAGGGTGTCACTCTCCAAAGAGGAACTAGGACATCACGCATGTCAGCTTCTCCTACTGATGCTCAGGCAAGTCCTCACCTAACCTACTGGTGAATCCCAAGTCAGTTGGCCAGCTCTTTTCAGGGGTCCCTGACATCTGACCTCAGGCTGTGTGCTGAAATCCCTAGTGAATAAGACAGTAGCTTTTTCCTCCCCTAGTCTCTTCTGGCAAAGCCATCAAGGTATAAAGCAAGAAATTTCTGATTTTACATAGTACTGGTTTCTTAGGGTACAAACACTGTAACTATAAATAACTAAAATTGGCTGTACAGAGAAGTTAATTATTCACAGGTGTTTTATACTAAAACTCAAACTAGACATAAATGTTATTTTGACTAAATAAGACAAATGAAACTATATGTTCTGTATCTGAGCGAAACTGTCAGCCCCCAACAAACAAATAGTACCTGTTTCTGCACTGAAGCAGAGACTAGCTATTGATGAAAACGTCTGATATGCCTCCATCAAAAACAAGGTTAGTAACATTGTGAAAGATAAAAATCCAGGTAGCAACAAAAAACATCAACAGTTAGCATCAGTGAAGGCACTTGCAAGGCTCTTGTTTAACTGTATTTATGATACCTGATATTCCCTCAAAATGAAATATGTATTTTATTTTTATATGCATTTTAGTGTTTAGAAAGTTTTGGGGACCAGTTTCATTACAAAAATCAAGGATTTATTTTTAGTCTAAATGCTTGTTTTGAATGCTAACAGTCAGTGAATATATTCAGCATCCACCCCAAACCTGTGCTATCATTCTGTTTTTTATAAACCCTGATGTATTATAAAATGAGACAGCAATATTAAACAACTGCCTACCTGGTATGCGGTTCAGAAATATTCCTAAGACATACACACTTCACCCACAAACCATAGTGCTTTCTAAATCCAACTCTGCTATATACTTAAATGTGTGTTACCAGTAACCAATTCCTTTCAGAGATACTGTCCACTCACATTATCACTAAGCATGACTAGAGCTGCCGGGACTGGAGATGTGCTCACATCTCCTCCTTCCAGGAGGACACAAATAGCTGGAACATGTTGCTGCGTTCTCAGCTTCCTTACAATCTTTGAATCTCAAACTCAGACAGCACTTGAGGCAGAAAGACAGAAAACTATGAATTTGAATATGGACTATATCTGGAATAACCTCTAATGATTAATAAACAGCCTTCATGTCTCTTTCAGGCCAGTGCTTATTCATGTTCACCCTCCTTTTCCTCCAGAACGCTCGTGGTTGCAGCCTTGAAAGGCTCATTTGCAAAAGACTTTGATACCTAATTAAGGCGCCCTCTGAAACTGATGATCAATGGAAAATACTAAGGAACCCAATGGAAGCCTGACAGTAAACACAGAATATCATTTGCATAGACTAACACTGTATCTAAAATTGAGAAGTGCAACTCAGGGGGCTGAGAAGCCCACATGTTTATGTGGCTGAAACAATCCAGATGACAAAAGGGGAAGGGGAAGGATTTGGGAAGGGAAGCTGTCCCAGCACTCTAGGGATTTTGAAGTGGCAGAAATGCTCAGTAGAAATGAGTACCTTAGACTGAGGGGGGAAGGAAGGCATCCAATTGCAATGTTGGGAAACAATAGGCTCAGAAACAGAAAAGCCATCACTTCTTAAAGTAAAAAGACAGGTATGACTTGGGAATTCTTACTTCAACATGTGTTACCTTGAACTTTTGTCCTAAGCCTCTCACTAGCAGCCCACATGTTTAACCAAACTGAGTTATCTTGTAAGATGATCTCCCAAAAGTCAATGACTTCCTTACACAGGAGAAAGATCTCATACTTCTGTTTATGTGATACATTATGGTTGTTAACTGTCAACACTAAAGCATGACAGCTGTTGACTCAGTGGGAAAATGCTAGACAGCCCTCTGTACTGCATTGAGCTGCTGTGCAGAGGTATACGGAAATGCTGTGCCTTAACCATCCAAGTGTGCTACCACACTGAGGAGAGTGACTTCCATGTCATCTTAATCTGGATGGACAGTTCCCCAAAACCTTGTCTAGCCTTGCATCGTTCAAAAAGAATTTAAAATTCTCAGGATTGCAATCACTGCTGTATTCATGTTGATGCCTTGCATCAATTTATGTGGAATATGGCATGAGACTCTATGTCAGTTGATGACATCACACATTCCACCATAGTTAGGCAGGATATCATAAACATACGTAATGTTAATGATGACACTGTTGTAAGTAAAATGGAAAATGTACAGTCTGTGTCCAAATGCAGAAGAGAGGAAGAAGAAAAAAACCTAAAACCCACATAATTCAGAGATGATGTAGTGAGACACAGTTGGAAGCAAAGACAGAAAGACAGTCCTTATCAGCAACAACACTGCTTCCTTTTCTGAATATATGGATGAGTACAAGTGATCATAATGTTGAATAACAGAGGCTAAATGTGGGGTTCTAGAGAAGACTAAATTACGTTTTAGCTTTTTTCAGAGACAGGGAAGAAAATTAAGAGGAGCTCCAAAAATGGCAGATCTTTAAGTCCTTGCTGTTGTGACTGCTCTTGTAGGGAAAATTCAAAGCAAGATGATCTTCTGGAATAGTAATGCAATCAGCTTATTTCTTTGAGAAAATGGAATTATTTTAAACATGTAAGTCTAGTGAACATAAACTGTTAATGCTGACAGAAACAATTTCAACTTACTGTGCTAATCTGTAGAGTAGCTTGAAAATACCAGTTTTATCACATGCAGCAGGACATACACAGATTTATGAAAAAAAAAAAAAAAAAAAGCAAAGTAAAGCTGTCAGTTATTTTTCATAGCCAACAGTAATGAGGGAAGTCAGTTCAAGATGGATAAAGAAGAAGCCACTGAGTTAAGCAGTAAAACCATGCCAAACTTGTGTTTCCCAAGAACTTCGTATAGGTAAAATACAGTGTTATTCATTGCTTCCGACATCTGGCAGTAGCCTATGCTGACTTCCATAGCAGTCAGATACCAGGAGAAAACATCAGAGCTTTTGTCAGATTCTTCAAACTTGTCACTACACATTTCAACAGCTTTGGGAAAAGGCCAAAGATCTTTCATGGTAGCAGCAGATGTTGGAGGAGTATGCTACCCTTGACTGAGGCAGCAGGGAGGACACTATCTGAGATGTCTGCAGCAGATTGAGAACAACAAGTGGTTACATCTTTTCTTGTCCCTGTGAAAGGGGAAGCACCTTGAGTTTGTATGAATACAAATAAACTAAAAATTAGTATTTTTTACACTATTTTTAAGCAGAGTGAGGCTGACATACATCAATAAGGACCATACTGACTCTGGATGCTGTGTTCTCTTGTTGAACATATCACCAGGGAGACCTGAATGTCTCCTGAGGCTACAGGTTTTTTGTGCTGATGCTCAAAAAGCCAAGGTCTCCTCTTATGAGTATAATACTCTTTGATGCAGGAGAGGTAATATAAAGTTCCGATGAAATTCTAAGATGAGTTGTGGTAAAATACAGTATCAGATTTGGTTCCACTGTTACTGCAGTAGTCACCAAAATCAAAGAAACACAGATTTGTTAAGCCTGGAAGGCATCTGCTGAGATCACCTAGACCAACGCCATTGCTAAAGCAGGTTGTCCAAGACAGCATCCAGTTGGGTTTTTAATATCTCTGCAACATCTTTGGGCAATCCATTCCACTGTTTGACCACAGTACAAAAGTGTGTTCCTGTGTCCAGATGATAACCTAATACATTTCAATTTGTGTCCAAAGCCTATTGTCCTGTCACTGGCACTACAGAGAAGAATCTGGGTCCCTCTTCTTCATCAATAAGATTCCCCTAAAGCTTCTCTTCTTGAAGTTTAACAAGCTCTCAGCTTCTCCTCACATGAAGAGTCCTGTAATACTTTTTGTGGTTCTTTGTTGGACTTGTTCCAGTAAGTTCATATCTTTCTTGTACAGGGAAGCCCAGAAGTGGACACAACACTCCACATGTGGCCTCTCCAGTGCTGAGAAAAGAAAAATTACTACCTCCCTTGATCTGCTAGCAAGTGTCTTCCTAATGCAGCCCAAAAGGTTGCTAGCCTTCACCACAGGGGCACACTGCTGGCTCATGGTCTGCTTGGTGTCCACCAGGACCCACAGGTCCTCCTCTATAGAGCTGCTTTCCAGTCCATCAGGCATCAGTGTGTACTTGTGCACGTGATTATTTCCCCCCAGATACAGGACTTGGCATTTCTCCTTGCTGAACTTTATGAGACTTCTCTCAGCCTAATTCTCCAGCCTGTCAAAGTCCCTGTGAATGGCAGCACAACCGACTGGTGCACCTACCATTCCTCCCAGTTTTTATCATCTCTGAACTTGCTGAGGGTTCACTCTGTCCCAGCATCTAGGTCATTAATGAAGAGGTTAAACAGTACTGGCCTCAGTATCAATCCCTATGGTACATCACTAGTGACTTGCCTTCAGCTGGACTTTGTCCCACTGACAAAGTGGGCCTGGCTGTTCAGCCAGATTTCAAACCTCCTCATTATGCACTCAACTAAGCAGTACTTTGTCTGTCAGCTTGTCTAAAAGGATGTTATGGGAGAACGAGATAGTGTCAAAGGCCTTAACAAAGTTGAGGTAAATCACATCCACTGCCTTCCGCTCATCCACCAAGCTATCTCACTGTAGAAGGCCACCAGGTTGGGCAAGCATGGTTTCCTCTCTGTAAATCCATGCTGACTGCTCCTGATGCCCTTCGTATCCTTCATGTGTTTGAAAATGCTTTCCGGGAAGATTTGTTCCATCATCTTCACAGGAACTGAGGTGATGCTGACCTGCCTCTACTTGCCCATATCCCCCCTCTTGCAGAAAAGCAGTGACATTTGCTTTCTTCCTGTCTGTAGGAACCTCTTTCAGTTGCCATGAAAGAATTTAGACGATATTGGCCTCACAATGGCATCAGCCAGCTCCCTCAGCACATGTGTATGCAACTTCCCAGGCCTCATGGACTTTTGTACATCCAATCTGTTTAAGTGCTCCCTAAGCTTAAGTGTGCAGCAAGGGTAGAGTACCTCAGTCTTTTATTTGTCACTAGTTCCCCTGCCCCATTCAGCAGCTGGCTCATTTTCTCTCGCCTTCCTTTTACTGTTTATGTAGAAGCCTTTCTGGTTGCCTTTCCAACCCCTTGACAGAGTGAAGTCCAGGTCAGCCTTGGCTTTCCTAATGCTATCCCTACACACTTGGAAAGCAGCTCTGTACTCTTCCCAGGTCGCCGTCCCTGCTTCCATCTCTTGCACATTTTTTTAAGTCTGAGTTCAGTCAGGAGCTCCTGGCTTATCCATGCAGGCCTCCTGCTGTCTTGTGCAGGTTTTCTGCTTGTTGGAATGGGTCTTTCCTGAGCTTCAAGGAGGTGATACTTGAACATCAGCCAGCTGTCCTGGACCCATCTTCTATCCAAGGCCATATCCCATGGGATTCTTCCAAGCAGATCCCTGAAGAGGTTGAAGTTTGCTCTCCAGAAATACAAAGCAATGGTCCTACTTTTTCCTCTGCTCTCTCTTCTTCAGATCCTGAACTTCACCATCTTATGGCCACCGCAGCCAAAGCTGCCTCTGACTGTGAAAAGGGAACATCTAATACCCTGAGGTTTGTCAGGATCTCGGAGACCTTTGGCTGCACAGACTTTTTCAGTTTCTCAGATAGTTCTTTTCTACAATCATCATCGGCAGGACTGCCAGGATTTTTAAGGAGATACTATAATACAGTCTATGAGATGGGACAAGTCTATCTGCTATCTGAGTTAATCTTACCCACCCCTGAAGGAGCTGGGGAATCTTCTCATAAGTCACAATTCATAGTTGTTTGGGTTTTTGGGGTTTTTTTTTTTCTTTCTCCTCATAATAGTGAAAGATCCAGTGGTATGTGTCAGTCAGTATCTGACTCTTTCTTTACCCTACCTTTAAACCTCAGAACACATTAGGCAAAACACACAGTGCCTACAGCACTAAAAAATTCCCAGTTCATGCACTGTTTCAAACTTGAAGGTCTGGCTGGATGTTTGCAAAAATAAGGCTACCAGTGAAGCATACGCGTGAGTGGCTTTTCCGCCATGAACTTACATATTTTTTAAAATGCAGCTAAGTTTTCCTTGCTTTAAGAAATCACTTGCAAACACAATGAGCAGCTGCACCAGAGCAGACCAAAGGTCTGTTTGTCCCAGAACTCTACACTCCGTGGTGAAAAGCAGGAAAAGCACAAGACATCTATAGCAGTACTGCCACTAGCCACCCTGGTGACCATCTGCAGCTTGGGATCCACTGGGTGGCTTGTATATAACCATGTGCAACACAAAAGAATTTGAGAAAGCATTGGAGTTAATAAATAAAAATAGAGAAAAATATAAACAGGCAGGATCAGGAACACATTTAAGCATTCATAAATCTGTAACTTGGGAAATGCATTTCATAACTCATTAGATTAAAGCTTTTAGCTTGTATAACTAATATGTAAATAAGAAAGGACAACATCATATCAATCACTAAGAATGTCAACATTTACTTAAAGGATTTACATGGGATTTACTCAAACATTTGTGCAAATTTTTCATGTTTTAAACTTATAAATGCTTTATTTCTTATTTACTGGATCCAGTCTCAGTATCAACCTATCTACATTTCTTATATATTGCTCCTCTGTGGAATTAAGCAGAACTACCTATTACAGTACCAGACCAAATTTATTTTTAGTCTTTAAGGACTAGCACTTAAATTAAGGGTCCTAAAAAAACAGAAGTTATCTATCTATCTATATTGTAAAAATAAACTTGAAATCAGAAAAGAAAACTGGTCTAGACACTATCATGATGCTATATATTAACTCGGTCTGCCAGAGGACTGTACTGCAATTGTTTTATCTACTCATCTCTCCTAACTGCTGATTAAGTACTGTGGACCTCCACAGCCTCACAGCATTTATCTTGCAAATGCTTGTCAAAGGCTCCAACAACCTCTTTTGATGGGTAACAAACCAACCTGAATCTATTCTGCTCAGATCTACTTTTTAGAAACAGCATTGCAAAATAATGCTGTGTCCCAAAGGCTTTAGGGTAATTCACTGGAAAATCTCCTGCGATCTCCAAAGGGCTTTCAGAACTCCTGGAACAGATATGTAGACGCCCAACAACCCTACCCCACAAGTGCACTGAAGAAGCACCACGGACAGACACCCCAACTACATCTTCAGTTGCTAAAAATTGCAAGCAAAATATTCTCACCAAAGAACTGAGAGCTTCTGTTCATCATGAGTTTCTAGGTGTTTTGATGGACAAGTAAACCACCAGATTTCTTATGAAAGCGACTTGGTGCTTCCGCTAGCACTGGGACTGAGGACTCCAAAACGCATGTCCCCACAGACTGAGTGTTTAAACATTCTTTTCATAAGGAGCAACTGTTAATCACAAAAATCTGTCAAAAGCTTATGAAACAATCTGCCTGTACTGTTGGAGGACACATTTTGTAGGGCTTGTTAATTCAACCTTTTGAATCAAATCAGCCTCTCGCATCCTGTCAGTTGAAGGATGGCACATGCTTGTTTGCTTACAAATGAATCCATCTATGGAAATCCTTCACAACAATAGACAGGGGTAAGAACTATTTTCTGGAGGTTTTATATTGTCCATCAGATACAAGTTTCCATAGATAAAACTAGATTCTAGATCCGATTCACAAAGCTAATTGTTTCACTTGCATTTCTGCATTTTCTTTGAATTATGAGACAATCTAAATCAAAGTTTTTGCAGTCTGGGAGAAGATTTAGGGTTCCACACTCTAAGAATTATTTTTCCTTTTCTTGAGCATTTTAATAAATTTCAGTTGCTGCTGTTAACAGAACAGTACAGTACAGGGTATGTAATGGAAGGCAAACAGTTCAAGCCCTCAGCAGAATGCTATGTTGGAACATCATGAGTTACTCATACAAACATGAATAAATTCAGACATATGGAATGTACTGAACATTTTCAAGAATAATTTTAACCAAAGAGGTTAGCTTCTTAGTAACAAAACACTCACCCCACACACCCTCCAAAAAAAGTACCAGCTAACTTTGATTTACATTACCAAAATTCATTCTCAAGAACCATGAACTAATGAGCAAGAAAATGGAAAGTCTAATTGTTAGAAAGAGGATTCAAATACTTCATTCACAGCAGCTTTCATTGTTTTAATTTAATAAGACATCAGATGGGAGGCTTGAGCTCATGAGGAATTAACAGATAATTGATATAAGCTCTAGAGAAGTCCATTTTGGGCATTAGAATTTAATCCTTAATTTGGAAAGTAAAATTAAAATGTTGACAGAGTGCTGCCTTTACCATGAATTTGTAGAATATTTGGATTTTCAAAGCAAAATTAATAAACCTATTAAGATTTACTGTACTTGCTGCCTTATAGGTGAGTCAATAGAAGTGTATTGGGTCTGGCTGGCATGGTGTTAACTTTCTTCACAGTAGCCCTTATGGTATTGTGAATTTGTGACAAAAACACTGTTGATAACACCAACGTTTTGGCTATTGCTGAGTGGCATCAAGGTCTCCTCTGCCTCTCACTCTGTCCAGCTCTGCATATGTAGGTAGGGGTCAGGAAGCGACACTGCCAAGACAGCTGACCCCAGCTGATCAAAGGTATTTTCCATGCTGTGCTCAGCATTAAAACTAGAGTGGGGCCAGGGCAGGTGTTTTTCCAAAGTAGCCACTGTTCTGGGACTGGCTGAGCCTTGGTCTGCTGGTGGTAAATGATTGCATTACTTGTTTCTCCCCCGACCCCTTTCACCTACTAAACTGTCTTTATCTTGACTCTTGAGGGTTTTTTCCTCACTTTTGTCCTGATTCTCTCCCCTACTGCTGGTAGGAAGTGAGCAAGTGACTAGGTGGCCTAAAAAGCTTCATTAGTAGGAACTCATTTTATTACTACTACCTCCATCCACTTCAGCTACTACAGATCAGCTCTGCAGGGCTCTGCTTTCTAAGCCAAAATTCATCCAACAGATTTCCACTGCATTTGTCCTCCTTTACATTTTTTACAAAAGTTTGGGGCAGGGCAGATCAGGACTGTTAAGACAAATAAAATTTACATAAAGAAGGGAAAAATTCTTCAGCACAATATTGTGTACTACCAGATAATTGTTCTTAGAATTAGGATGAAAAAATCCACAGGAAAACACCTCAAAAAACCCAGGCTGTTTCAATCACCCAAAAGAATCTCTATTATGGCATTTATTTTTTTATTTTACCTGAGTGGTGACAGATGAGGAAACTAGTAGGGTGAGTCTACACAGCAGCATGAGAAAGTATGTGCATTAATCACACTTCCTGTTTTATGTCCCACCAACTACATTAGATACTTTCTACTTTTCTACCTGAGGATATCGGGTCATAAAACATGAATTTTTGAGTTTGATTCCAGATTACATGATCTAGATATTCACTGCTAGCCACAACTATGTGTGCCGTCCCCCTGTTTTTAACTATCATCAGTAAATACCTTAGCCTGCTCAATAAAGACATGTTACAAATTCTAAACAATGTACCCTTCAGCTGTCTCTTGAAGAAGCTGAAAAAAAATCCTGAACAGTAAAATCATCTACATCTTCCAAACCTTCACCATTCTGGTTCAGCAGATAATAAAATACAGGAACAAATACAAAAATACAATATTGTAAAAGGGAAGCAAGTCACAGCATCTTGGCTTCCATGCATTGTCTTTATTCATTCAAATATCTGTCACAACTAATGCTATTTTAACTCATCTTCTGTATTATGGGTTTTAGCGAAGCAGAGAAGAATTGCAGCAAATAACTCAAGGTTCAGTCTAACCAGTTTAAGAAACTGTATCATTTCAACGTTCTCATGTATTTTGAAAAAGAGAACGCAGATAAGGATTAAATACCACCAGTTTTTCTCCCTTAGTTGGCATTTAAAATGTTTTTTAAAATTCCATTGCTTCTGTTGCATACACTGACTTGCCATTGGCATTGAAAAAAACCTGTACAGAAACAAACAACTGCTGAAGAATCATATTTTTAAAACTCTGTATGGTTACTAGTATAAACATAATATTTTGACATGCATAATATGTCGCTAAACATTTATTTACTGGGCTGTTTCTACAGCAAAAGGTTTATCTGAAACACAGTATATACACATGTGGATTGCAGATGCTGTATCAGCCCTTTTCATATACATCCTGGAATGCAACCGTGCCACTGCTGCCACTGAGAAGACAGATATTCATAAGAGGTAACTACAAAATTATATCACTGTACATAAATGAAGAAAGGCTAAGATTAATGAAAAAAATCTTAGTGTCTGCTATCTTTTGTTTTCTGTACATCTATTGCACTTAGATGCTTCTGGGTCAAATTTCCCTGCATTCCAATGTAAACCTCCCACTCGACTTGGCAAGTTGCACTAATAAATGCCAAACACTACTACAGTGGCACAACATACATGTTATGGATCATAAACGCTACTCAGAGGCAACTTTTTCAGGTGTGCAAGTTTACATCTGAGAAACAAAGCCAAGCTGTATTCAAATACTCAATGCTCCAACCAAAAAAAAAAACAACCCAACCCAAAACACTTTAAAAATTGCCTTCAATAGAATCAAACACCTTTCCTAGAAATATTTAAGAATCCAAACACTCCACAAAATTTCCTAAAAAACTGTTATACACAGATGTTGATTATATTGATTTAAGGCTTAATAAATTACAACCGTAACACAGGAAAACTGCAAAACAGCAAACAACAAAGGGGAATGGAAAAAGGGAAAAAGTGACCTGACCAACTATAAGCCTTTTAGTTTACAGCAACATTTCAGGTTATGGAAAGCATTTTAAAGAAATAGATGTCAATGAAACAAACAAAATCCAGAAATGGTTATTTCAAAAGTAGGTCATTGTCAAAGTAACCTACTGTACTTCCCAATTTAGATGACTTATATGGACAACTACTAGTGAACAACAGATGACTATTAGTTGGATAGAGGACTTGCTAAAGGAAAAATGATAACGCAGAGAACTGGAAGGGTAAACACCAGGCTAAAAGAAGGTTTCTTCTGCAGCTTAGGTAAGGCTAAACCTTGTAACATACTTAATCAAAACTTCATCAATAAAACTTGGCTCAAAAGAACGTGAGCGTTTGTGCAATGCCCCCCACAAAGCTGAGAGGCATCCTTAACACAGAAAGACAAAACACGCAGGAAAAAGTTAACAAACCTGAACAGGACTAGTTTCAGTGGAATAGGATACAGACCTGTATTTCTAAGTGCAAAGTCAGAATGAGACACTTTCATGAACAGAAACTTTTAAGCATTGCCTCCAAATGAAGTGGTTGCACAATTCCCAACCCTCAGACACGTTATACCAGCTCTGTCTTCCCCTCCCACCCCAGTGTAAGAGCTCCCTGTGGTAGTGTAAGCATCTGTTTAGCTGTATAGCAGACTGGATTGCAGAACTGATTCACTGGGAAAAAAATGGGGGGGGGGGGGGGGGGTGCGGCAATCTAACCTATCTTGTGATCGAGTTCCCCAGTCTGATGAACATGAATGTTTCTGCTGACACCAGGAAGGACATAATAGAGGCATGGGAGCAGGACTGAATGCCATTTTGGCAGCAAACATGTGTGTGAAATTAGTGCTTACTCGCTTGAATCCTTCAGCAAAGAGAGATGTCATCAACTGGAAACAAAAGGAAAAGGTCCTGCACCACAAGATCATGACAAATCAAACAATCTCTTACTGCTTCAAAAAAGATAAGACAACAATGGTGGGATGCACACTCTTACCTGCATACAAAAGATGACACAGACACTTGGTATGCAAATAAACAATAAACTACAGCTTCAGCTCTTCTACAGAAACTCACAGAAGGCATGAATTGTGTGGGCTTAAGGATGCCTTATTTCTTACCCCATACCCCATGATAAGGAAATATCATAATCCCTTTAACAAGAGACCACATAGGTAAAAAAATGGCTCCAGTCATCTCTTGTCTCTTGTTTCAAGGTTGAAAATTTATTAGCTGACATTACAGTAGTTCCTTTGGTTATTCAGCTACTGAGCACAGCTACCAGCCCCGTGCTCAAGCTGTATCTCTCATGATCAATCCTTCACTGATTGATTACACAGCAACACCTGCATTTAAGTAACACTCACACACTCACTTTCACAGAAATACTGCTCTTGGATAGCCTACTTCTCAGCCTAAATTTCCATTACGTTCACTCAAGCATTAAGCATATTTGGTAAGTAAGAGACATTACCAGCCCTCAATAGCTTTTCCTAGGTGCACCACATTTCTTTCTATCTACTGACCCTACACCCAGCCTGCCAGCATTTTGACCATCTCAAGACCTGAATTCAGGCCTGCCATGACAACATCCCTAGCCTAGCTATCATTGCATCATACCTGCCTTATCAGTGACTGATCCTGTTCATTTCAACAACCACCTCTTTCATTGCACAGCACCTAATTCTCGTGGTGGAGGTGGACAGGAAGATGACACCAGAACCACTCCCCACAACAGCCTGGGATCATGCCAGTGCAATGTTCACCCCACAGGCTTCCTTTGAGGCTCACATACCCACAATCCTGACACCTATTGATGCTTGAAATGTATTTTTTCAATACAAATAAACATCACTGAGCTTCTCTCCTGCTGACTGTGTATTTATCTTACTAAACTGGGCCACCTTCACTCTCAGCCAACTCTAGATGAGCAGCTTACCCTGGCAGTGCACGCTCAAAACAAATACTGCTTAACCTTCTTCACTTGAAACAAGGATAACTTCACCTGCCCACAGGTGAATTAAGCTATTAGCTTAAATGGATGAATCCTGCCAACATTTGCTAGCGAAGCGGTCTGTACTGTTTTGCACATGCAGAAAGTGAAGAGGTCAAACACTCTGCATCTCTTTGCTTCAGTCAGAACTTCACAGCCTTGAGCATGCACCAGGGCTGAATCCACCCTGCACCTCACAGCCCCATATGCCCTTAAGCTCCAAAAGCATCTGCTACACCATCACACACACTGGTCAGAGCAGCTTTCACAGCTAAGGATGAAGAAAAAAAACATATCTTGCCATCTGTTTTGCTAATAATGTGCATAACAATCCAAGGGAAACACAGCCAGACGAGCCTACATGTTGACAATTAGTCTTCCAAACTGTACCAGAAATGCTGCCACAATACAATGACAGTTAATGCCAAGGTGTATCTATGCCTGTGGCACCATGAAACCCTTAGAGACGAGCCCACCAGTCTATGTCCAATAAGAAAAGGGGGGGGGGGGGAAGTCATGAGAAGTAATTCCAGCAGAGACATAACTCTTATGTAAAGATGCTATTTATGACATATATGTATGTATATAAACAAATGTATGTATGTACCTACATGGTTCAGGAGAGCAGAATTCAAACCAGAGGAAATACAAAAGAAAAGCATAGCAGTCAAGGGGAGGGAGCACCCATTCTGCAGTAGCTCACAGAAGAGTTTGACATATTTACTCCTTCAACAATCAAGTTCATTACAGAAGACCTTAGTCTATAAAAACATCCAGGGGCTGAACAGCAGGTAAGGGAAAGAATTATTTCAGCTCACAGGCCGAAACAAAAACAAGTAGGAACAGACCAGCCCCAAAAAACAAGCAAAACTTTAAACCTTGGGAGCCTCCAGTACTGGAGCAATCCTCCACTTACCTCTCTAGAGGGTGTAAGCACCTGTGCAGAATTAAAAAAGAGGTTTGACCGCAACATGCGAGACAGCGCCTGCTGCAGGGGGACCTGGAGCCCGTGATTCAAAAGGCAGGCCTCTTCCAGTTACCTCTTCCTAAAACACAGCCACCACCAATCTAATGAAATTGTTATGAATGTATACAGGACCAGGACAAAAGCAAAAAACCCGCTTTCTTCTAAATGTGATCTTACAAAAAACAATTAGGGGATGTCTTAATTAAAGGCAAAAACTGTGGCAAGTGTCACCTTTTTTCAAGCTAACAGCATAAAGATTAGCAAACAGCATGCATCCCAATGTGATTAGTGATAAAACACTGGAAAATATTTTCTATGAATCAAAGTGGATAGTATTCAATATTATTTGAAGAACAGCAGTGAAATTTATGTCAGAGACCTAACATAAAAACTACACAGGCAGCAAAACCAACAAAGTTGCCCATCGTTATTTTTATTCTGATTCACTTGATATTACAAATTCACATTTTAAGTTAAATTTCTTCAAATTTATCTTCCTAAAACAATAAAAATCAGCATTTAGTAAAGTCATAGACACTCTTCTACTTCTGCCATGTCAAAAATTATTTTAACAGGCTTCAAATATTATACGTTTAGTTTATTCTTTCAGGAAAGAAGGTTGAGGAATGACATTTTTTATAGTTCCTATTTGAAAAACAATGGAAGAGAAGAATCTGAGTGAAAAAGGCTGATGAATGTTGCATGAGAGTTGGTTTCAGACTCTGACTGGAAATGTTTATGCTGGTTTTAACATGCATTAGCTGAAGCAGTTTCTTAACTGTTCAGATTCCTGGCTTCAGGCTCTCCAGTAAGGAAAGCAGTATCTGTCACCAAGGGATTCATCTCCTTGCGCAGTCGCTACAACAAATATATTCATTATTTTGCAAGAGGGCAAACAGCTGCACTTCCTGGAATGTGCTGTAACTAGTCATCTTTACTGCCAGGTAATATTAGCAAAGCTCTATGCATTTGAAACAAAAGATGACGTTAGCCAAAGGACACTATAAGATTTCCTTATTATATGGCTATTGACAAAGTATGCTTCCTTACAGCTATCTTTTGCAAGATGATGTAGTTAACACAAGGAAGGTGTTTTAATTGCTGTTCTAAGCTATTGTTAGAATTTCATTCTAGGCTATGCAAATAACTTCAGCAGGGGTACAAATTTCCATAATTTTACCTCTGAAAAACAGGTTCCCAATCTACATATGCTACCCAAGCAAGCTTGAAAGGGCTGAAAGCACTCATTTCCCATGGCTGACAAACAAAAAAGGTGTTATCCCAAGACAGGAGAGGTGCATTCTCTGAAGTAGCACCTTCCTATAAAGGGGAACCTGTGAAGGTCATACTTCAGGAGTTGCTGCCTGTGTTTCTGCAGTCAAGCTGTACTTTACACAGAAACAGGAATTGTAGGGGAAAAAAACCCCCACCAGAATAAGTAATACTTGTAAAAATACATAGAACTGGACCAAAAATAAGTTTTCTGAATATAAATTTTAAAAAGTGCCTTTCAAAGGTGTAGTACTCTGCACTGAACTGTTTTTCTTCTAAATGATCTCAATAGATGACACCCTTCTATTTAAAGCTTCTAGAAATCTTAATCTAGATTTGAATTTTTTCACAAAAATAGAATATTCTTAAATACTTACATGATGTCACAACAATCTGGAAGCTTCATAGCTAAACGCTGCTAAATGTTAAATGAATTAAGCCTCATACAACCTCCATCTTCTTTTGCATTAGCTAAGAATATCTCTTTTCGGACATGGGACTCTATTCCACATGCACATACGTCATGCTAAACCAGGGAAAACCATAATTACAATCAAATTTTCCTTGAAAATTCTTAAGCACTGGGATGTAGTCAAAGCCATTGAGACTGTCACCTGCCAGTTAAATGACTGCTTTCATTTTTCTCACCTTACTTGCCTTTCCTAGAGGATTAAGGCCATGCACTGTTTTCTGTAAAATTAAGTATACTGAAAATAATACAGACTGGCAAGTTTTAAAGCAGAATAACTTGTGACTGTAATTACAAGGTCTTTCTTTCTGTTTGGAACCAGTTATTGCCTATCTGTAACATTTTAGCCACACAGTTAAGAACTGTGATGGGAACAATAAATATGTTCTCACATGTGCAAGGGAATCTAAAAGATAAACAGGGAAAATTACAAAAGGCAAGCTTTTTTGTCCTTTCTTCATTATGATAAAGCAGCTAGGAAAACAGCTTAAACAACCAGACAGTTCTGCTGTATTTTCAACTGCAGAATAAATAAACCATCTCTTAAATTGTCACTTAATACTGTCACCAAAAATAAAGGATTTAAAGGTAATATTCTGTACTTACACGTATTAGAAATATGCCAAAATGATATTTGGATTTCTAAATACTAAATAACAAGAGTTATAAATAACCTAAGAGTACTAAATAAGATTAAGGGTGGGAATTCCTTTAGAGAATCACCTCCCCCTCTACTACACTCTCTTAAGACGCCACGGGAATACTGTGTCCATCCCTGGGGCCTGCAACACAGGACGACATGGACCTGTTAGAGGAGGTCCAGAGGAGTGCCCTGAAAACTCAGTGGGCTGTAACACCTCTGCTACGAAGAACGGTTGACAGAGTTGGGGTTGTTCAGCCTGGAGAAGAGAAGGCTCCAGGCAGAACTTTTGGCAGCCTCTCAATACCTAAAGGGACCTTATAAGAAAGATGGGGACAAAGTTTTTACCAGAGCCTGTAGGGACTGGACAAGGGGTAGCAGCACTAAGCCGAGAGGTTAGGTCTAAATTTGACATAAAGAAGAACATTTTTACAGTGAGGGTGAAACACTGGGACAGGTTGCCCCTGTGAATGCCCCATCCCCGGAAGTGTTCAAACTCAGGGTGGATGAGGCTTTGAAAGCAACCTGACCTAGTCAAAGCTGTCCCTGCCCATGGCAGGGGGGTTGGACCTAGATGATCTTTTGAAGGGCCCTTCCAATCCAAAACACTGTATGATTCTGATAAAAATAGGAACACACTGTCAAGGAAAAAATCAGAATGATATGATGCTGCAATTATCTCTATACTAGGCATTTCCCAAGAAAATTCAGGGTTAAAGTTTTGCTAAAACAAGAATTTAAAGAGTTAAGAAGGAACATGCAGGTCTGAATATCTTGAGCCACTTCCTTCAGTCTTATGTTGATACATTGAAAGAACAAGGGGGAAAAAAATGAGGTTTTGAGAAGCAATTTAAATTGTGGTCCCAAGCACTCAGAAGCTTTAATCACAGTAATTTCTGTATGTTATAAATGCAGAGGAGAACACTGTTCAGACACAGTACACTTACTCGATGTACATGTAACTACATGCAGCCATTACAGAGAAATTTAGTGAAGAGATATAAATCATAGGGAGAAAGACAACTTTAAAACACCTTGCATTTATGAATCAACTCAATAAACAAGCATTAAAACCAGGTGCCTGAGAAATGTTTCTGTGTATAACAAGGTTTAGCTTTGTATGAATCACCTCTTAAACTGTGTATAGAAATGGATGTGTGTTATGTAAGAAAACTATCTCAAATTATACTTATGACCAAATATTACCAGTTACTAAAAACTAATCTAAATGATTGCAAAACACAATAAAAATCAAGTACTTCTATTGGGCAATGTGGAAAGAAGTTTTATCCAAATAGAGAAGTCTGAACTCTTCTAACTCATGTTGAGCAAAAGGAGCTTAAAATTTCTAAGAATGCTTTCCTCCAGCAGATTCTTTTCAGCTTAGTTTAGATTTGCTCAAAACAGACAACACTTCAACATCCATAAACATATTTTCCCCGGATCACACAACCAGCTCTATAGCCACGAGCAATAATTCACTTACACACCTCTACTGTCAATAGAAGATTTTGTACTCAAAAAGGAACCCATTTTCCTTTTGTGATGATTATGTCTTACTGGAACATCTCAGGCTGCTTTCATTTTACACTATTCAAATATCTCCAGGGGTTTTCTGGAGAAGAGCAGCATGGGAAAGAAGAATTTAGTACAAGTCCTGTATGGAAGGATCACACAAACAAGAACTGCAAAACTCGCTAGCCAGAGTAAACCTTTAGATGTACATATGCACATGTGTAGTGCCAGAGGCACTACAAGAAGAGATGGGTATAAAATTAGTTTACTTCCTTTTCAGCGCTGAAAAAAAAGAGGGTACTAAGGGAGCAGGCAAGTTATTGCCTGAAGTCCTTCCACAGTTTTTGAATTTCATCTTATTTCACTAATTTAAGTTAGAATAACTTCATTAAATTATCTGCTCATTTTCTCTCAGTTGCTAAGCTGGGCTGCCAAAATATCATTGCTCTAACTTTTTCCCTAAACTACACAGATTTGTGAATAGTCTCAGGGTTCCCATTTTAAGTATCTGAATTACTCCATCAATGCCCGTCGATAGCTAAAAATGAAATTACACATCAATACCACACCTTGAAATAATTTTAAAGGAGAAAAAAAAAAAAAAGGGGGTTACTTTTTTGAAGCATTTGACCAACTTTTATTCCCTCGAAACAATCTTGCATTGAAAGTTTCCTTTCAAGATTCAGATCCAAAATAGGCGTTTGTTTAGCTATAAGCTGCCACACATTAAGTATGACAGAATAACTGCTGCGCAATAATCACGCTCATACAGACAGCTATTTCCTATTTCAATCCTCAGTGTATTCAGCTGAAGTTTTCAGATACAGGAGCATAACTTTTGGGACACAATTACCTGGCATTGTGCTCTACTGCAGCTTGGCACATGCTGAGAGTCCCATTAAGTTGGAAGTAACAGGAGTTGTAGGAGCCCCTCATGCTCAGACATACCCCAGCATCCTCCCACCATCTACCATGTATCTCTACCATCTCCCACATGGTTATGTTCAGTGGCACATCTCCTAAAACTATCATCAGACAGATCAATGCTCCAGCTCTCAAATCAACTCTATGTGGATACAACTTCTGTATGGCAAGTTCTGAGAGCTAGTTCTCTACCATCATGCTATTTGGACAGACACAGCAATGGCTGTATCAGTCAGGACATAGCATCAAATTGTCCTTTGCAAGCTATTTTTTCCTCAGGCAGATACATTTAGGTGATACAGCCTTTAGCTGTTCATAAAGGACCACAATCCAAACTAAGGTGACCAGCACTGGTGACTTGGACAAGTGGTCAAAGATGCTCTGTGGCCACACAGAGTGGATAATGTCACAACATGCTTTTTAACTGAAAATTCTAGCAAGGTCTAACAGGTCTTGGTATGTTTAATTTTGGAGAAAGTTACTGTTTTACTGTACATTATTTCAATAAAAGGGGTTGAGAGTGGGATGGGGATTCTCAGCCCTGAATCTGAGGGGCTTCTGCTAGCAGGATGAATAGCTTTCAGCAAGCAGCACTCGCTCCATAGCTTGAAAATCGTAATTACAATATAGTCTTGTTCAAGGTATAAACAAGCTTAAGGCATGCTGTTTTCAGAGTTACACTGCAGCTCACTAAGCACATGAACAAATTGCCTCCAAATTAGTCAGGCACAGTAGCACTGCCCTTGAGGGAACTTCAGTTGAATTTACCTGAGCAGAGGAAATTAAGCAATGGTCACCACTCTTCACGCCATTTGCATAGCATCAATTGACAAATGTTTCCCTCAATTGTGCCATGTAGCCTCAGAAGATTTGTACTTTCTCACCTGTTCGAATGAATACAGGAGACAAATACCTCTCTGAATATGGAGCATTGCTGAGGGACGTTTACTTTTGGTAGATAACCAGAGTCTTGTGATATCTGTGAGGCCTTTGCAAGGCACATTATGTGGTGTGGCCGCCCCCCTGCAGGCCACCCCGAGAAGACATGGGCTGTGCACCACAGCCTCAGCCCATCAGGTGTTTCTGCTCCACATGGCCTGGTGGTCCAAGGCACCATGCCGGCTATTGACACGTACAAAGAGCCGAGCCCCAGCTGTGAGTTTCAATTAACAGTACAGATGGGGTCTGCCAGCTTTTATTGATGCAAGCGTGCACTTCACAGCCACTGAGCCTTCAATGCAAACTTACTGTGGTGAAATTCCCTGAAATATTTTCAGCTCATACCCACCCAAAACAGAAATAAAATCTAGAAAAGTTTTAGTTCACCAATTCTACCACTTTCTCATAGGAAGCCCTTGGTTCACTGAGCACAGAAAAAACCTGCACTGTCAGATGGTTTTGGACTGTCACACTGGGTATCTAAGCCATTTCTTCTGTAGTATAAAGAGGCTTTGAAAAAGACCTCTTTTCTTCCTGGCACTGTTGTCAAATGCTTTTGATTAGCTTTAGGTTACTTCATTATGCTATTATCCAGCTCTTAAAATTAAGAAAATAAAAACCTCAAACATACATGAAGTTTTTATTTCCAGTCTTTTGGTTTTGGTCTCGAGGAGGTTAAATGAACTTCTTGAGAGTTCTCCTTACATCTATCCCACTATTTGATTAAGATCTGAATTTACTCCTCCTAGCTAATCATTTAATTATTATTACTTTGCCTATCTGTTAATTGCCATTCTTCTCCATCAATGTATTTATTGCCATCAAGATACAGAACACCAACTTTCAGATTTGTGCTGTAACTATTCACTTTTTAAACATGGTTGTAAGGCAGATAAAGGTGAAATCAGTCATAACTGCATTTTTAGCTATGGACTCCTGCAATACTTTTCTCATATACAGTTGCAAAACTGATTGTTAGATGGTGCATGCTGCATTTAAGCTTGGCTAGTACAGAGGTCTGGTTTTCTGCCATTTTAAATCTAAATTTCAAAGTACACTGCAATGATACAGCCTCCTTCCCCAAACTCAGTAACCTACATACAACCCCTTGTGCTTGAGCAGAAAATAGGGTTGGTTTTGTGACACAGTTTCCTGTGTATGTAGCAGCAGCACATACTCTGGTTTTACTCTCCTGCAGGTTTTACCATCTCAAATGCTGACTATTCATCAGCTGGACCCAAACACTCCAAAAATGTTTTCAATAAACCATGTTCTGTAATCACAAAAACTAAATACCTGGCTTGATACATAGGACTGGGTACTTCTTGTAAAGTAGGACATTTACACAAATACGGGGTTTATTTTTTTTTAAAGATCTTAGATTTTAAAGCAAGTGATTAGAAAATGAGTATGCTGAAATACTAAGAAACTTCTAAAAAGCTACAGGTAACAAAAACCAACATACAACAAGCTTATTGGAAAACACAGGCAAACAGCCAGTGTTTAGTGGTGCCAGATGAGATGGACAGAATTGTCTAAACTGCGCGTAATAGCAAGGGCCATGTCCTGTGCCCTTCATCTTTGTATGTCACCTAGAACATGCTTTCAACAGATGGATCTTTTTGTAATAATCCAGACTTCCAGTACTCTCTCCTATCCAGCCTAATATCTGAAGTGGAAGAAATGTATAAACTGTCAGTCATCTGAGATTACATTTGAATCCCTTACAGGGATAAATGAATAAAAATGTACACAGTCTTTTAATGCCTACTGCTGACTTCACATTCAGTACTCCTCATCTATTCCCCAATTATCCTCCTGGTATTAACAACAAAGTTCACCTTTCAAGTGACTTTAAACTATCCACCTGCATATTCAAAACCACTTGTACAGCAAATACTGCTAGAAAATCTGCACAAAAGCATTTGGATGCAATCAGCGTACTTTCTGCATCATTGAACATTGTGGTGTTTTGCAGACCAGTACAACACAAATTCGTAGCTTAGATTACACAAATTTCTCTACAATTCAGTGGTTAATCACATTTCTGCTATTATTCAATGCTACATGTAACTTTTAATGTTTTCAGGAGCTCCAAGCAAAAATGGATTTGCAGATTTTTTTTTTCTTCAGCACGAGGCTAATCTAATACACCAAAAAACTAGAACAAACATTTTAATGGATAACAAATTAAGTGGATGTGCTTGGAAATAATCTATTGAATTCACACAGAGTAGCAGATAAGAACTTGATAGGAAATTCATGGAAATACAGAAGTATTGTATAAACCATTTCTAGAATGACATCTTCAAATGAGAAACACTTCCACCTATCAATATGTTGTCAACCTCCTGGGAAAAAAAAGGGCTGGCAGCTTAAAAAAAAAAAAAAAAAAAGTATCAAGATTTCCACTATACAGGTTATAGTAACAGATCTGTATTATCTTATTTCATTATTTCATCAGACAGGAAGCTAAATCATTCTGCCATTTATCCACATTATTATTAACACTGAATACTACTGGGTGTTACAAGAAAAGAAAACTGTAGTCAAACAGAGAAAAACCAATTAGCTTCCCTTCAGTGTGTTTAAGTTATTCTGAAACCACTGGAAAGCACAGATAGATGTTCAGAAAAACTTTGCTACACTCATTCTGAATCCACTTGAGACTTCAGCAGGAGATATCCCTACAAATGAACCTCATGTATTTTATATAATTGATTTTATTAACTTAAAAGTTGGGGGGGGGGGGGATAAGAAGTATTAAACCAGTATCCCACCAACGTAGATCTGTCCTGTAGCTCAAATGCAAGAGAGTCAGTTTGCATTACGAAGGTAACAAAATAAAACAACACAACTTCCTGATTGTTACACAAAAATGCTGTGATGATTTTTGTTATACAAAAATTTCAAGAACAGCACAATAAGAAGTCCTTGAGCTGTATTATTCCATATTTGACTGTAATAATAGCCATAATTAAACAGCTAAAAATACAGGTTCTAATCTGTTTTCTTCTAACTTGACTTGCAAAGTTTTGGGCAGCTAAGCAAACTTCAAGGCTCCTAAAATAAGCTCAGCTTTGTCTCTCTTGCTCTACCGTCTACTGACATTCTTCTGTTCTTCTCTGTATCTTACACACAAGGCTTCTAATTTTTTATTTCATAAAAAGCGTAATGAAGTTCCACATGCCACTAAACCCCCCTAGGTGTTTACAACATCATTCCAATCATGCCAGAAAGATAACAGAGCTAGAAGTGCTAGCAATACTGTAAGTAAGACCAAGTCTACACTAGTTGAAGGACAGGTTTTATGTCTGGAATCCCAAACACTACAGGTTGAAGGCCCAACAGCAGCAAATTATTTTCCTCAACATAAACTTGACAACTAAAATATATCAAGGACATAAAGCTCTAAGTAGGTTGGTAAAGTATCCTCAGAAGCAAAATTAAAAAACAAAACAAAACAAAAAACCCACAAAAAAACCCAACCAAAAAACAAACCCAAAAAAACCCAAACAATTCTGCTGTTAGTAGTCATAAAAGACAGTACTATACACAGCAGGATTAGATAAAATCTTAGTATCAACATTTATTAACTATAATACATGAAGATGAGCTGGAAATTTTTTAAAATGTATTTGCTGAACAATTTTTGATGATTTTTGTTTCACTTTGTAAAGAAACATGAAATACAAAATTCAGCTGAAAAGCAGCTGATAAAATGCAGAGTTTGTATTCCCAATTGAGGAAGAAGGACGTGGAATGAGCTGAAGGTGGGCAAAGCTTCCTCCGCTGTACTTGAAAATTACTTTAAAACACAAAAGAAAATAGGCTAAGCAAACAGACAAAACAAATACTCTTCTACTTCTACCAGAAGGTAGCAGGATAGCATAAAAAACCACATATCTAATTGTGAATACTCAAAATTGGCTCAAGAGTTGGGGCTTAATTACTGGCTGTATAATTAGACTTACTTTGCCTATGTTTTTTATGCCTATACATACCACTTGGAGTACCTCCTGCAGAAGATGAGTCAAAAAGTCACAGGTACCTTCCAGTACCAACTAGTATTTCTCCACATTTTGAAACCACAGTATCTAAATAATCAAAAAAATCTACAAAATGTTTTGCAAAAAATGGTGGCATGGTTTTGCAACTTATTTCATATTAGTTAACCATAATATACCAAGAAAGCTCTAAAACCTGACTGCTTCATATAGAACTGTGATGCTTTATTAATAGTAATTAATAGAGCAGCAACTTCCTCTTCATTCCTCAGAGCAAAGCAGCACAAAAACCCCTTTCGTAACTATTTTATAACAGTAACACTAGAATGCTTTCAGTAAGTCGAGACACAGTTATTTACTTCGGACACTGTAGCAAAAAAGTTGAATCATACGTTAGGAGCATTTCACTATTTATGTCCAGCAGGGATAAGGCCTTCTGCTATACAGTGGACCATTTATGGATAAAAAGGATCTGCTGTGTAACACATGTTTTGAAATCAGAACTGCACAGCAGTTCCATGAGCCCAGACAAATCTTTTCTCTTTTAGTGGCCAACTTCCAATATAAAGATCGGTATTTTCTATGTCCATGTCCATAAGAAAACAGTACAGATTATTTTATAAACACACACCACCACCCCAATATTAGTGACACCAGTGACCTGAGATTCTTGAGATTCCCACAGAACTGGTGAAAGACAGAAATTAAGGTTTTGTTTCTTTTAGGACTGAGTGACAGAAACAATATATTTATGCCCGGAGTGCTAGCTATCACACCCACCCAACAGACTTCTAACAGAGAACGTTCCTCATCACCTGAAATCTACATTTTCATATTTTTCCTTTCAGGATTTCCACATTAACTTCCAGAACTTCTGCTGTACTTGTAGGTAAGAAGTTCTTCAAGCAAGTATAATATTCTGCAGTAATGCCAACATACTTCTGATAGCTCAGTATGACCCCATCAAGTCGGAAGTGGCCAGCACTGCTGTATGGGAACTGGGTCCAAAACAACTTACTTCAGCTAGAAACTAAAGAGAAATTAATCTTCACGGAGAATCAAGAATGGTTACAGAAATCATATTTCCTAATCCATCACTGAAATGTGGTAGCATTTTTTTTTTTTTTAATAAACTCCACTTTGGAATGTCTTTGAACAAAATTATTATCTCCTTTTATTGAACATACATTTTCCATATCAGATGAAAGATTTTCTTTGCCTTCCTGGACCACTTATTACTTAAAATGCCTTTCAAGACAGCCTATTTTATTATGTTATCTGTGTGTAGTATGTATGCTGGAGAAGATAAAGGGCTCGAAAATCAGTTACTGGTAACTAGAGGGTTTTTACTTCCTTCACAAATTAGGTATTTAACTTCAAAGCTCAAGAGACAAACGTGTTTGAAGATAACCACATGCAGGTATGCTTTCTCAGTTTAGACCTTATTTTCCCTATTGTCAGTACCTTACAGTTTAATATATTCTACCCTTATACACATATTTGCTACCCAGTGGAGGAACATCGACTAGAGTTATGGGGTTTTCATCAGTTTAGCTATTTAGGACAACCAATCCTGAATATATTTATGTAAGCCCCAGTAACTTTTGCTGACAAAACACCAAACAGGAAAAATTATATTGCCTTTATAGAAATATTTGATTAGCAGAAAGTTAGTTTATAAATATCAGATGAAGACACTAAAAGAAAGTAAGCATGTGAAGTCTTCAACTATTGAACACCAGCCACTTTTGTTTAAAACAGTTTGCTGGGCTCTTACATTTCCTGAATATCTCTGAAGACCAGCTCCTTAGCAAAGGCACAGTATTCAGACATGCTCCCATAAAGCTGCGACACTAAAGCAAAAAATAAGCCATTAGTTGAGGAAGGCTTAAGCACACCACACAATAAACACCTTGCTATTGACCCAGGTAATAAATATCAAACTCATAAGGCAAACATCATTTCCACCAATTCATTCTGAATCCTGGGGCCTCCAGACACAGACACGAAACAGGACACGTACTCTGCTGTGGATGCAGAGAGCCCAGCCCACTGCTCACGCACACCTCCTCCAGATGATTTAACAACTATCACTCATGGTCAGACATGTATCCAAGAAACTACCACCACCAATGACTGCATCTAGCCTGACTTCCACAGGATAACACTACTGCATTATTCTATAAATTGGGAAAAAATGCCGTGTTTTAACATGTCTTGTTCTGTTGATCCTGTAACATACACTGAACTTCAAAACTAGACATTTAAAAATACCCAACCCTATTTCTGGAGAAAAATGAGACCTTGGATTAAGCCAGGCATATTTAATACTAAACCTCACCTATTAGGAGATACACTTCTAGTTAATGAGAAGCATTGAAAGAAATGCAGATTTTGGTACTGATATCTTCTGGACTTAATCCTCCAACATAGATCTTATTAACTTACCAATGACAGCTAACTGTCACTTAAAAGGCATGCAAAATTCCTGTAAAGTTTTCTCAAGACCTAAGACACTTACTTTTCAGCATCTGGGTTTCTAAATAAAAACAGAATTGAAATTAAGGATTAGCTTTAACTTGCATTGTTTAAAGGGTATGTGTTTTGATTGATACTCAGACTCACACACCTGCTTTACTGTATTCAGGGCTGCTGCAGAGATCCCAGGAAGCACCACAGTGAAAGAAAAGAAAAAGAAAGAATTGATGTTTTGGCTGCAAGCGACAGCAGCAACGACCGGTTCAGAAAACAGCACCTGAAGCACAGGATAATCAGCTTCTAATTTAAATCATGTATTCTGTGCTATTCCCCTACTTAGAGACTTGTTAGAGACACTAATGAAACAGGCATGTGCCACTAGTCTGCAAATTACATACCTCAGTCTCAGGGCACAGAGTTCACACTTCTCAGTGGGGGTGAGGTCAGCCTATCTTCAAGTTAAAAAGGGAAATTCTTGTTTAAGCAAAGCATTACATGAGAAAGAGAGTGTAAAAATGCAAAGTAAAACTTCTTGCTTGCTTGCTTAACTGATCAAATGCCATCTTAACTTCTACTTGACCACAAATAACATTTATTCTGGGTCTTATGATCTGGAGATGCTGGAGGCATATGGGAAAAAAATAACCCATAACTAATTTCAAGCCATACTTACTTTCTTTGATTATAAGGCCAGTCTCAAATAAAGAGGATTTCCTGCTACATCACAGTTGAAAAATGCTGCAAACATTTCTATTACAGATCAGATACACAACACAGCTGCTCATGCCTGTGAGTATATAGACACAAGCCCCCCCCCCCCAACTCTAAAAAGTCCCTAAGTTACTTTCCCATTAAATCATCAACTCTTGTAGCACCACATTCTGTGTGTCAATACCTCATACAAAAGACAAAAGCACTAGAATTTGTTAAATTGAGATACATATCACTGGAATATGTCTTTTCACTGTTCAGGATATATTGTAGACACACTGTACTTCCCCTGTGAGAAAATTCTTCCTATATACTTCATTTTCAGTTAAATTTAGTTTTGTTCATCAGACAAATCGGATCCACAAAACCTAACTTAAAGCATAAGAAATTTGTCAGTGGGGGAAGATGAAAGTAACTTGAACAATTTGCCTAATGGTGGGAAAATACAAGAAATAGCAAGAAATACCTACAAAGGCTGGGGGAAGGTGGTGGTGGTGATGAAGACAGAAACGAAGCAAAGTACAATCCAAATGCTTTGTATTATATCTCAGTGGGGTAAGAAGCTATAAACCCAATTTACCCAGAGAGTAGTCAAAGCTGCTAGAAGGCAATCAATATAGTAAAAACTATGGAAAACATAGTATGAACCATTTAGATTAGGCAGACAATTCAAGTAGATATATCCAATGTTAAAATATTGACAAATATAACTTGGTAACTTTTTTCCCTTTTTATCTTTTTACTGTTCATGTATGAGAATTAATAGAACAACTAAAGCGAAATTGTAGGCCAAAACCTCTACTGAGAGGTAAACGCAAGAGGGAACATCTGCAATCTGGAAGAAAAATCATCATAAAGATGTAACTTCTCTTGAACCAGCTAATGTTTACATACCATATTCTGTTATTGAGTATTTTTTTTATTTGTACAAAAACCTCTGTAGGGATGCATTATATGCTTTAAAGATTACTAGGCATTTTACTGTCCATCACTTGGAGGACTTCACATGCTGAAATAAGTTGACCAACGTTAAGATTTCTCAACCATTCGATTATTTCCTCAGCCATTTCAAGCAGCAATTATTATTTACCTAGTAGCAAGTATTTAAAGAAAACTCAAAATAGGCCAATTAAGCCACAAAGTACACTGAAATCTAGGTTTAGTCAGATTAGGCTTGTTACTATTTAACGGAAATGAGCAGCTTCCTGTTGTCAGGGCAAACAGCAAGTAACGTCTACAGCAAGCCTCAGTGTTCCATCCTCCTACAAAGATTTGTGCCACAACTTTTCTTCTGATAAGATTCCACATTAAATTTGCTTCCATGTTAAATAAAAATAGGCATGTAAATGCACTAGACCATCTTAGTCACTTCCTCCTGCTCCTAAGCACGTACCGAGTTCAACAAATTTTGTCTTCCAAGTAAAGGTCTCAGACCTCCTTCCCCTGCAAAAGTCTCACTCTCTGGATTTTTATCCCCTACCAGTTCCTGTTTATAGCCTCAGCAAAATTTTATGCAGTTTATTTGAGAGATAGTAGATGATTCCCACCTCTTAGAAAATAAGCCTTTTGGAAAGAAGTAGTGAGGAACATCCAAACACCTTCTTAGCCTAATACTTGAGAAGCTGATTCCCTACAGGATGGTTGGGGTTTTTTTCCCCTCCTCATTATCACTGTTTAAATAAGGCAAAGGTACCCATACATATAACATTCAGTACATTATTTGATTAATTTGGAGAAGACCTTTAAGTTCACCGAGTTCCACCATTCACCTAGCGCTTCCAAGCCCACCACTACAATGTCCTTAAGTGCCACGCTTACATGTCTTTTAAATAACTCCAGGGGTGGTGACTCTACCGCTTGCCTGGGCAGCCTGTTCCAGTGCTCAAACCCCTTCAGTGAAGATTTTTTTTCCTAATACCCAATATAAATATCCCCTGGTGCAACTTCAGGTCACTATTTAAAACCCTGAGGCCTGCAAACTCATGACGTTACATTTTTGCACTATTCATGCCTATCAACAATATAAGTAGCATGATGAGGAAGGGAAGGCATTCAGCCTTGTTTCAGGTTTTAAAAGCTCAGACTTCCAGGGTCTACAAAGTTTACCAAAATGCTCATTAATCACTGTGAGGTAGAAATAATAATCAAAAGCTACCACAAACAAAGATTCCCACCGAAAGCCATTAAACGGAAGCGTTATAAGCAATACAGAGCATCAATGTATTTTCCTATGTTTTTAAACAACATCTGTCTAACCTAATGTGCTTACCACAGAACAGCAACGATGTGCAGGATCAGGAGATCAGGGACTCCTTTATAGACATGGCACAGCATGACCTGTGCTGCCCCTGCCATACCCACCTTGGGTCTGCCAGTAAAGAATGGTAACGCTGGATCTCACAGTGATGCCCACAAGTGATTAGGTTCAGACCAGACCTGTGGTTTGTGGTACCTGGAAGGCTCATCTGCTACCCCAAAGGCTGCAAGTGCTTGGCTCTGCTATCACCACGCTTTCAAAGCAAATTCTTATTTAGAGCTGAGAAGAGATAAGCAGAGCTGGCAGCAGTCAACCCAGCCAGTGAGTGTAACTAACAGCTCCTCACCTGGTGCATACCACTGCTTGGAGCAGTTTTGACTGGGCAGTTTGTAACAGGAGTAGTTTTGCTAGTCGGTTACAGGAAATAATTTGCAAAGGAGTGTAACTGAAACAAGGCACGTGCAGAGCAACACACCGTTTGGACTGCACTTTGCTTTACCAATCCATATGTGTGATAAAGTAAGATGGCAAACGTGCACCCCTAGAGACACATAGACCTTCAGCACGTAAAGTTTGACCAACCAGTCTTCTAAAAGCAAAAAGCTTTTTTTTTTTTGAAAAAAACCTAATTAAATCTAAATCAACGAACTATGATCCTTCTTATTTAATTAGATGTAAATAAGACACAAACTGATCTTACTAGCAGAATTTTCGCTGGTAGTCTTTCAGAAGCAGCCTCGCGTATCTCAGGAAAGTTTGCCTTTTACCAGCAGCACGCAGAGCTCGGCTCGGTGACCACACTTGTCGCCTTTGCTCAAGAGCCGCAGATCTGTTCCGTGTGTGCCCCAGCACACCCTGACGGGGGCGACGGCTCGGTCCGGGCGAAAGCAGGGGTATCTCTGAAAAAAGGAGAAAGCTGCCCCGCTGCCGGGACGGGCGTCAGGGGCCGGCGCTGCGCCTCTCCGAGCAGAGGCACGCGTACCGCTCTCACCGAGCGCAGCTCTGCTCGGCGCTCCATGCCGAGCGCTCCGGGGCCGCTCCCACGGGGAGCTGCCTCGCACCGGTTCCGGGGCTCCGCGGCGCCGGCCGCCGCCGGGGCAGGAGAGCGGCAGCCACCGGCCCCTGCCCCGGCCCCGCGGGAGCTGCCCGAGTCCCGCCCCGGCCGCCCCAGCTCGCCCCCCTCGCTGAAGTAACTCCGGGACGGCACCGGGAGCCCAACTCTGCCCTCCAGGGGCACCTGCAGCCGCCGGGCAGCCGGACCCCCGCGGCCGCCCCCTCAGCGGGGAGGATGCCAGGGCGCCGCCGGGCGGCCAGGCCTTACCCGCCCTGCCGGGCGCGGGCCCGCCTTTCCCGCGGGCAAGGCTGCTGCCCGCTCCCGCCGGCGGCGCGCAGGGGCAGGGCCCGCCCGGTGCGGCGGGAGCGGGACCCCGCGGCGCGGAGCGCGGGCACTTACTTGTGTGCGCACGGGACGGGGACGGCGGCGCCTCCTCAGGGCTGGCGGCGGCGGCGGCGGCGGCGGGAGCGGCACTGCCGGGGCGGTGCGGGCGCGGCAGAGGCAACCCCGGCTCCCCGCGCCGCGGGGCGGGGCGCGGCCTTGGCGGGCGGGACAGGGGCGGCTCTACCCTCCGCGGCCCGGCGCCGCCGCTAGCCCCGCGGCGGGGGACGGCCGGGCAGCCCCCCGCGGCGGGCTCGGGAAGGCCGGGCAGCCCCCCGCGGCGGGGGAAGGCCGGGCAGCCCCCTGCGGCGGGCCGGCGATAGGCCGGGCAGCCCCCCGCGGCGGGCTCGGGAAGGCCGGGCAGCCCCCCGGCCCTCAGCCCCACTCGAACTGCCGCCGCCCCGCACCTGGGCGAGCGGCCCGTCGCGGCGGGCATGCGGCGGCAGCGAGGCTGCCCTGCTGCAGGGCACAGGCCGGGGAAAGCTTCGGGGGGGTACACACGCCTGCGAAGGGCAGCACCGTCCCAGTGCCTGACTCTGGGGTACAGTTTTCTTTGCTTCTTGCCTTGCTGCCCAAGAAAGAGCTACAAATATTGCAAGGACAATCCCCAAACCAACCCGTTCTTTCGTTCTACTGAGCTGCACGCTGAGCTATTTTTAATTCTGGCAGCAGCTAAGCTGCCTCCTGTACGACTAAAGTTTGGGCACTCATCTTCATCTCTCTTCTAGAGGTGAGAAAAGTAGGGAGGTGAAGCTCCCTAAGATCTTCACAGGCTTTCAATTTTACATGAAACAGAAAAAGGGTTAAAAAAGTTAGTTGTGGAAGAAAATGACTAAAAGCACCATCAGCTCCATCCCACTGGGAAATGGCTTGGAACTGATTACAACTGACACTTCTGCACTGGGGGGGGCGGGCAAAACAAACAAACCTCAACCCCACCCAGAACCCCTCAGACAAAAAACACCCCCCACCCCCCACTGGAAAGCTAATACAAGGAAAAATGAAGGCATGAAGAAGGAAGGGGGGGGGGGGGGGGGGCGGCACGGGGACGACTGAGGGGTGTAAGACATGAAAGGAGAAAGATCAAAACCATCCAGATTTTAGAGCTAGAAATGGGGAGGAATAAGAAACACCAAGAAGCTTGGTAAATCAGTATCTTTATTTTATAGAAAGAAGTTTGATCAGTGTGCTGAACCTGCCATTAGAGGTGGTTTTGCTATTTTTAGTAAAAATAAACATTTCAAAAAATCACCTTGGTGAATATACCATCTCCAAGCTTATTTCCTTTTAATCACTGTTACTTTTTCATACCTATTGCAACTAACCTAACACTGGGTGCTCTTAAGAGGAAGGGAGTGGGTACCTAAGTAGGATAGCTCAACAGTTCATTTCCTGTAACTGGTAGCAAGGTTCCTAAAATGCAGTAGGACACTCACAAGCTCACCTTGTGCCACAGCAGCATGGTACAAAACCTGCATCTAGTTCACTCTCCGTCTTTCTCCATAAACATCCTGCAACATCAGCTGTCAGCTGAGAATTTTCTGGTAAAAGTCACACAACAAGCCAGTTTAAGTACCCAGATGGCCAGAGTCTTAACTCGTGATCACAAGTTACTAAAGTAATAGTAAAGAACTTAGATTGCCTATCAGTTCGAGGTAACTGAATCAATTAGCAACACAAGAATGACACACTCTGATTGCATTATGTATTGCTGCATAGACAAACACAAGTCACAACTGCTAGTCTGTGGTATTTAAAAGGGACATTATCAACTACAAGCTATTTCACCTGGACATGAAATTATTGTTGGTTAAGCACTGGTAAATGCAAATTTTAAGTTCAATTTGTGCACATGGCTGCTTCAAGCACAGAACCCTGGGTAGCCACTATTACCCTTCTGTTTGAGTAACTTGCGTAGCAACAGGGAGAAAGCATTAATTGCTGCAGGACAAAAGTCAGTGGTAGTTGTTAAGGGCAACAGCTGGAAGAGTTTTGAGTTCAGTTCTTTCCCAATGACTAGTTTCAAAGTTGAGAATGTCCCTTTAGAAGTTTCAGATACAACAGAAAGTTAATGTATTTTGATTCCATCATTACAAGAAAACTACCAATAATTTGACTTACAATAATTGTTAAACATCAACAAACAGTATTATAGAAGCAAACAACTGATTTGCAAATGAAGTAGCAGCAACATGGAATTCTAGAAGGTTGAGTTTCTGCAGGATTTATTGGGAAGATTATGAAGGTGTGGCAAATACATGGTGATTTTACATAATTTAGTTTTGAGAGTAGCTTACGGTAACTATAAACATTATTGAAAATGTCTGCTCACAGTCAGTACTTTTCTGGTATAAGCGTAAGTTTGCCAGGATTATTCATAGTGCAGCTCTACTCTGAAAAAAGACAACAGTGTATGTCTTGGCAAATTACATACAAAATCTGCTGAGTTCACAGTTGTGATTGCCAGTACAATAAACTGAGCTTGAAATATTAAAGCTAATGAGAGATAAATATTTAAGGACAAAACATCAAGGACATCATTATATAACATTGCCATGACTTTTGCACATTTTCCTTTTCTGAATGTAACTTTGTTAGTTCAGTTGGTACATAAAACTAATGCGTGTATATAAGCAGCTACAAAGTCAGGGTTTTAGTTGATTCTCCAGGAGTGTGCTACTGTCAATTTGATCATTTTCCTTCTTTCAAAAGAATAAGGAATATTAGAAACTCAGCCACTGAACAGATATAACATACGCATCGGGCAAGTGTGTTTTGTAAGGTGGTGTCACTTTTAGTTAGTCACTTTTCTGGTCCATCACTGTACTTAAACTGTTTTGATATCAATTTTGATTTCAATTAAGTGTTGTGGAAGAAATTAAAATTGAATCACTGAACAGCTGTACCAGTTTGAAATGCTGTCACATGTTTCTTCATGGCAAAATATTCACATTCTTTTTATTGCACAAATTGTAAGTTCAGGTTATGTGCACGAAAACCTTCATAGTGTTTGCACTGCAACTTGCAAAACATACATTTAAAATGACCTTAATACATTTTATAAAATCTTTTTAAACAATTTTATATTCTTAAGATAAAGGCATCCTGAGAATGTTACAAAGTTCATTTTGCAAGCCCTTCATTTCTGCTATGCTTTATTTATCCCCATAGTTCCTAATTTGACAAGTTTATTTTACAGTTAATATCATGGTGCTATATTTCACAAAATATCTTTTAGCAAAAAGTACACTACTGGCATTCAAGTAATTCAACCTCACATCTAATTTACAAATTAAATCTCTGTCAAGCTCTCAAGTAAGTAAACCAAAATACTTACAGAAACAGTTTTTAGCAGACTAAAAAAAAAATAATGTCAAGGCTTTGTGCATTAATAATTTGGTCAAACATTTAAGTTACGTAATTATTATTTTGGCAAAAAAAAATTCCATCTATCCTTTTCAAAATTTTTTTCTTTCATTTTACACCAGATGTAAACATACAGTACACAGACTCAATATGAAAGTACTTTGCTGTCGAACATTTTTCCTTTTTCCTTTTTTAAAGTACTTAGGAAAAGCAGAAAAACAAGAATGTAAGTGCTAAAAATGAGCTGAGTGTCTTTGGGCTAAATAAAAGTCTTACTGGAAAAAACGTACAAATAAATTAGGTGGGGGTTTGGTTTTATTTTTCCTCTACAGACAGGTAAATAAATAGTCTTCGAAGAAATTCTAGTGCCATATCCTAAAACAGTATCTTCCTCTATCTTTTTGATCAAGACTAAAGCTTCACACAATGTTGACTATCTTACTAGGAAGATATCCATTAGTATTTACATATTTTTGTAAAGGGAGTGTTCAGGGTTAAAAATATATTTCTTTTCAAAAGGTAAGCCTGCCATCCTGATGGCAGTGGTTCAAGCTACAGAATAAAAGACAAATGACAGAACATACTTCAGTTTCTTATACCCTAGATCAGAGGAAGGAGATCAGGCAAGTTAGAGAGGTAAACAGCCTGGATTCCAGGAATGGAGACAGACAGTGGCTCGTTATGCTTGCATGGCCAGAAGTATCTACTCATACAGGCTTTGTTTCTCTTCTACACAATTTATTCTATTCTTTATACATTAGGTATACCTTTTTATTGTCAACTGACTTAAGTTGAGAAGAGAGACAGTTATGATTGCCACAGTGAAAGCCTAACATTATCTATGGTTTCCATCTGGACAGCCCTGCTTTTAGAAGGTGGCCAGGTGTTGAATATAGGCAGAGGCCATGCCCAGATGGTACACTCCAGGTGGGAGTGTAACAACTTCAAAAGGAAGGGTAAACCACTTCAGCAACATCTTAGTAATATTGTAACTATGTAATTCAGAGTCATATATAGCTTTTATTTTAGGCAATGATCAAAATCTGAAGGACCTTGTTAATCTTTAAGGCATCAGTGCATCAGGGACTAAAAGCTCCAGGTAGTACGTAGAGGCGGGGGAGGGTGGAAAGCATCTTTGTGGCACAAGCTATCATTGTGTATCTGCTTTGTTGGCTAGTTCAAGAAAAAAATATTTTCAGAGCTGGCAGAATGGGAATGTTATACACTGTTCTGAGAAACATCTTAGATCATAAATTTCACATCATTTTTTAACACATCATTTAAAGGGCTGAATCTATCAGGCAAGATTCTCATCTTCACTGTTCCATCAGCACCACAGGAAAATATGTGATTTGCTGGTCCTGTCTCAATTTGCATAACTCCTGTCCCAATGTTTCTGAAGAGAGACTGTCGAGCATGCTCATTGATGAATGTGTGAAGAAGATTAAATGTAGACAGACTCCACACCTGGAAAAAGCATAAAAACCATCAATCTCTTGTAAAGGGTAATTACCATGATCTTAAAACTCACCAGTAATAACTCATGGAGAAGTTGGCCTACATTTTGCATTCATTTTTCTGACACTAACTGTAAAACAAAAGATATGTAGCAATCTGTAATGGCACAGTTATATAATATTAATTTTCTATAATAAAGGAATATATACAGAGACTAAGGTAAGACTAACATTTCATAATTAGATTAGTAAATGTGAAAGTCAGCGCTGAGAACAAATATGGAATATAGGACACATCTGATTCCTATGCAAGATTCTTTTTGAATTTACACATCATCACCATCTTCATCTCTGCCCCCTCCCCCTCATTAATACCTTTATGTTGCCTTCAGCAGATCCTGTGACAAAATACTCTTCTGTAGGATCAACAGCAATTGCTTTGACTGGAGAATCATGACTCTGGAGTAACTGTTGCTGCTGTTTTTGGCGAAGATCAATTATACATGTAAAGCCTTTTCTGCCTCCAGATATTAACAGCTGATGTTTTGGAGCATATGCAAGCACAGTTGCTCCACTATCATGACAGATAAAAGCTGAAAGCCAAAGTAAAGCAATTTAAATAAAACACACAGTACTAACACCAATTTCACAGTACTAACTTTAATTTACTGTCAGCCTCTAATGGTTCAAGACAGTAGCAACAGTGGCTTTGATGCTGTAATCCAAGTGACCACAACCAGTCTAGTGCAGTACCATATATATGCAAGCCCAGGTTCACATCAGACATTCTGTAGTGGCAGTATTCTGATATTAAGCAATTACAGTCTGTATGAAAAGAAAATTATATCCTTCTTTTCTGTTCCTGTGTAATCACAAACTATTAAGCCTTGACCAGAAACAGATTCTTTTCGAACTCTCTAATGCTTGTTACCTTAAGGCATATGTTTGCCAGAAGAAATGTCCTCCTAAATCACTTGCCCAAATAACCTCTAAGTTTCCACTGGTTGTTTTAATTTGCTGCTTTTCACATTTTTTTGTGTATGTCTACTCCCTCAAATGAGTGAAGGAAGTGAAGGAAGATTAACATTACCAGGACAAAGCTCAGTATGTCTGAGACTAGACACTATGAATCCTAACAGGTGGCACGTAGTACATTGTCCTCGCAGTTCAAAGGGTTTTCTAAATTTACATTGAGAAATTTCACACATCTCACACATAAACTTAAGCATTCACCATACTTCAATTACAAGGACTTCACAACTCTCTCTGAGCCTAACTCTGTATTTCAGACTGTATTTCTCTTCCACTGCAACAAAACATTAGTAACAAAGTTAATGGAACCCCACTAAATATTGATTACATCTCAAAAAGCGTATTTATGGGAATAATTCTTCTAAAGTATTTTTGTAATACTGTATGTCAAAATCCATACATGCACACACACATAGAGAAAGCACTTAAATCATTCCACAGTATTTAGCATAATACATAAAGTGCCACAGACCTGGACAATCTTTGAAAGCAAAAAATGCACCACTTTACGAATATAGCAGCAGTTAAGTTCATCTTTTGGTTAAACTCTGGAAATTACTATATAATTATGAGATCTTAATTTGTGTATCTGTTATTCAATACATTAACAAAAAATCAATTAATATTTTCTAGAAAATTTAGTTTTTATTCATATACATATCTTCAGAGAACCATTTCATAATCATGGAGTCTCCAAGGTCAGGATTTCCACAGAGACAATGAAGTACTTAGCAGTTCATAAACAACATGTCCTCTCATATTCGCCAAACAGATAATGTATCTGCAAGTGCCCAATGCCATCTTCACAGTATCATTATTTGGTCTAACATGTAATTGATCAAATTCAGAGTGGGGCGCCTCTGATTTATGAGGAGATAGCCATAGGAACCTTGAGTTCAAGGGTGTGGATGCATATCCTGCAAGTATGTATCTCTTAAGTGTGCTGAAAAGTGCAGTTTTGACAGTGTTACAGCTATTGTCTCCCCAATATGCTAGTCACCTGTACTGGGTTTACATGGCAAGGTTTTGGTAGCAGGGGGGCTACAGAGGTGGCTCCTGTGAGAAGCTGCTGGAAGCTTCCCCTGTGTCTGACAGAGCCAACGCCAGACGGCTCCAAGATGGACCCACTGCTGGCCAAGGCTGAGCCCATCAGTGAGAGTGGTAGCGCCTCTGTGATAACATTTAAGAGGAGGAAAGAAAACCCTGCACCACACAAATTGTGGTGGACGAGAACAGTGAGAACGTCTGAGAGCAACAGCCCTGCAGACCACCAGGCCAATGCAGAAGGAGGGGCAGGAGGTGCTCTGGGCACCAGAGCAGAGATTCTCGCTCCCCAGCCCATGGTGAAGGCCCATGGTGAGGCAGGCTGTTCCTCTGCAGCCCATTTAAGTCCATAGTGAGGCAGATATCCACCTGCAGCATGTGGAGGACCCCACACTGGAGCAGGTGGATGCCTGAAGGAGGGTGTGACCCATGGGAAGCCTGCGCTGGAGCAGTCTGCTGGCAGGACTTGTGGACCTGCAGGGGACCTATGCTGGAGCAGTCTGTTCCTGAAGGACTGCACCCCGTGGAATGGACCCGTGCTGGACCAGTTCGTGGACTGCAGCCTATGAGAAGGACTCACAGTGAAGAAGTTCATGGAGGACTGTCTCCCACGGAAGGAACCCCACACTGAAGCAGGGGAAAAGTGTGAGGAGGAAGGAGCAGCAGACACAACATGTGGTGAACTGGCTGTAACCCCCCATTACCCACACCCCTGTGCAGCTTTGGGGGAGGAGGCAGAGAAACCAGGAGTGAAGTTGGGTCCAGGAAGAACAGAGGGGTGGGGCGAAGGTGTTTCTAAGTTTTGGGTTTTAGTTCTCATTATCCTACTCTGATTTGAATAGTAATAAATTAATTTCCCTAAGTCGAATCTGTTTTGCCTGTGACGGTAGCTGCTGTGTGATCTTCCTGTCTTTATCTTGACCCACGAGCCTTTTATTATATTTTCTCTCCTCTATCCAGCTGAGGGAAGTGATAGAGCAGCTTTGGTGGGCACCTGATGTCCAGCCAGGGTTAACACAACACTACTACAAGTGGGAGTTGCTCAAAATCTTTTAAGAAAGAACAGAAATTACAGTTGTCTGGCTGTCAAGGGTTGCACTTGCGGTGTAAAGATACAAGCTATGAAAAGCAAGGTGCTCATGTCCACGAAACCAGCCTTTCATATATATAGCAGCAAATAATTTCTCAAGAATCATTTTTTATATTTCTGCTAATGCACTCATACAGGACAGTGAAAGGTACTTTACTTCCAATATGAAAATTACTTCCCACAATAACTTCCACAGAAAAACAGAGACATACACATATTTTTTTTTATGTGATCAACTATTTTGTTGGTTGTCTTTTACTTACCATGCACCAAGCTATTTGTAGGCGAAACCAAAGTATCCCAAAGACAAATATTTCTGTAGGAAAAAAAAATGTTTTAATTCAGGAACAACTGTTCTACAGTATTTTGAACACTTGAAAAGTCATCTTAACCTTAGAAAGATTGTTTCAGGCATAAAAGGACTTCTAAACACTTTCAATAATTACTTTTGAGCAGACAAATTACTTTCACAGTTATACATACACTGCAAGAACATGACCTCTGGACAATCATTCTACTACTGGCTATTCTCATAAAGATTCATATTGAGATTACAGTCTTTTGTAGCTGAATACATCTGAATGTTAGCAATTCTTACTATTTCTTGATCAAAACTTAAGAAAAAAAATGTTAAATTAAGAGCTATGCACAACTTCCTAAGTCTATAAAAATAATTTAAGACAGGCTTATACGAATAGAACAGAAAGATCTAGAACTACAAGGAACACCTAGACCCACTGCCTCACCCCTTCAGTGGCTGACCAAGTTAAAGCATGCTATTAAGGGCACTGTTCAAATACCTCTTCAACACTGACACGCATGGGGCATTGACTGCCTCTCTAGGAAGCCTCTTCCAATGCCTGACCACACTCTTGATAAAGAAATGCTTCCTAATGTCCAGCCTGATCCTTCCCTGATGTGGCTTTGAGCCATTCCTCTGTGTCCTGACACTGGATACCAAAGAGATCAGCATCTCTCCCTCCACTTCACCTCCACCACCACATGGAACATAAACAGAGGATCTGGGCTTCCCTATGGAACCTCCTTTAATAGGCACATGGAATTCAGCTGCAAACATTACTTCTTTTCCTCTCTCACAAACAAAGAAAGAAGTATGCACATTGCTCTTAAACTGCTTAAGGAGACTCCTCAAAAATACACCGGTGGGGGGAAAGGAGGGGAAATAGGGCACCACTTCATTTTTACGAATTATCGCAGCAGTTCTTACCTGTTGTCAGAAGACAATCCTGCTGTTGCTATCAAAGACGATGAACTGATGAAAACAAAATCATTGGCCGTTCTGTTATGACACTGCCAAGTCTGAAAAATTGCAGTTTAGAAATTATTAAGAAACAAACAAATTTTGCATAAGCATGAAATCTTAAAACTTCCTTGAGAAGGTAAGCTGTTTCAAAAACAATTCAAAGAACACAGGATACAAAGCTATGTGTATGCCTTCTGATACACTTAATTTTTCATGGAAGTGTATTTTCCAGTCCTGTGCTATTGAAAATTAATTAACAATTGACAAGTCTCAAAGAACATTAAAGTTATTTCAAGTCTAACATTGCATTTTCTGCTCTCCAACTTAGTAAGTATGATTAGGATTTAAGACCTCGTCTGTCACACCTTTCACAGGATAACAACAAAATATTATTACATCTTCATTAATACTGGTTATCAGCACAATCCCTACCCTCTCCTAACTATTATAAAGGAGGAAGGAAATAAAAGAGCACAGCACAAGCATATGGAAGCAAATTTAGTCTTCGACTTACCAAATATGGTTTAGGTGAAGTTCCAGTAAGTGGGCAACATTTCCAATTTGTCTGATATAAACTTATGTATCCATCAGCATCAACAATTCCAAACTGAAAAAAGACATAGTAATTGTAGATACATATATATATATATATATATACACACACGTGTATGTAAAAGAGAGAAATTATCTACAGATCAGACAAACTGCTTTAGATTTGAAGAATGGGATGCTTCTGCAGGGGTGGGGTGGGGGAGAGAGTACAGAAGCATTCTGTCAGTTACCTTATTTCCTTGGTAATTGAATCTCATTCGAGTTACCCTTGAGTTGCCACCAGACCGAAAACATGTGATTTGCTGTGCATGACCCCATTCAAACATTCTCACACTACCATCTTGAGCACCTGTCAGGTCTGCAACAGAAAATATTTACACAACTTTCACAGGTGTTGTAGCAGGAAGGTTGCTTCCAAAATTTTATGAAATCTCACACCAGCTCACATCATCCTCAGAATAACCAGTGGCACAATATGCGACATAGTACATCTGGCATAGTGTAGGAGTTATGGGTACCACTTTAACTTAAACCTGTGCTATTCAACCAATATTGAACTGCACTTACTCATTATTTAATTAAGAACTGTATTTAGATGGTACTGAAATATGAAGCTTGGAGATAATAATGTGTTTTTCCTACTATTTTTCATCCAAGTCACAAAAACCAGAAATACAGTACTTTTTGCTAAATATATAAAAAATAAATTACTGTTTCCAAAGGCTGTATCCCCCGGTATTTTTTTTTTAAATGAAAAATGACAAATAGTTTCAGTAAAATAGGGCTTATAAGCAACTTCTCAAACTTCTAACAGATTGTGCTAGTAAAAAACAGCAGCATACTAAGAAACAGGGCCAATAAGTAAAGATACAATCTTCAGGTAACTTCTTCCTTTTTTTAACAAAACTGAACTTACAATATGGTAATGTTGGGTGAGAAGCCATTCTTCTTACATTATTAATAGCCTTCTTGAGCATCTGTTCAACATACAAAATAATAAAAACTAATTAAACAATACTACTGAACAAAAGTTACTGAACTAGAATAAATAGTGATCGCAGAGAGTTGTTTCCTATCAAAATTCCTACTGAAAGCAAGTACCAGGTTTAGAAAGTCAGATAGAAGTCAGTTTCTTTCAAGACCAGTGTAGATGTTAATGCTTTTGCAGCTTTACACATCTAGGTAAATATTAACTTTCTGCTTCAGAGATTTATGGATCCAAATATAAACACTCCTTAGACTGCAGTCTTACCTCTTTTCTTGCCAATTCCTTTCTGATTCCATTAAATTTATTGGAATATTCCTGAACATTGTAAGATAAGCAAGAGAGAGAGGCAGAAGCATGTAAAGAAAGAGGTAAACAACTTTAACAGAAGTAAAAGAATAGGAAGGAATATATTTATTTTCAAGTCTAGTTAATTTATTGTCATTGATTAAAAAGTGATTATTTGTGGCCATCCAAAATAAGCAATACACCTAGCAACTAGTAAATAAAAAAATTCTTCAAAAGCATTTATAATTGTTCAAATGCAGATCCAATGGACTTTTAGTAGTACTTTTGCTCCTAAATTCCAAACTCTGCTTGGAGCAAGGTACATGACCAAGAATGCTGTTTTCTTAGCTGACTAATCCCTAAGTGGGAAGAGTTCAATACATGAAGAGGACTGAAGACATCTGACAATTAAGATAAAAACCTCATTTAATTAAATAATAAGTCCAACCCTCAACAGGAAAGAAACAGTAGGGATTTTTGATAGGGAAATTGTGTATGTATTTTCCTTAGCTCTCCACAAAAGCATCTGGCTACACTGAGGACTGCCTTTCCTCTGAAAATTCTTGTAATCAGTTTGTTCATGCATGTATTTTTTATCTAACACCTGAGAGAGAAGAGGGCATAAGTTCATATTCATGCCAGGTGTTAATTTTAAATGGCAAGACGTAAGTTTGTTGCCAGAGCACTCACTTTCAACACAACAGCTTACCACTTACTACACATCAATAGCAAGCTGCCTAAATAGAATTATTTAGGTTGGAAAAGATCTTTAAGGTCATTATGTCCAACCATGACTTTCAGCTGCTATGATTTTGCATGATATTTTGCCACTGCTTTGTCACTGAAATTGCAGACAGCGAAACACATATTTTAAGTATGCTATTCTGCCCTGGACTCCAACCATATCAGGGTGTCAACTGGAAGGACATAGGAATTAAACTTTTACTTGCTTTATGTGACTAAATATGATCCAGAGTTGAAAAGCAATGCTCTCCAATTTTCACTTTGCAAATACAAAGGAGGGAAAAAAAACCCCACAGCAATTGGAAGGGAAATAATTGATTTTCTTCAATTTCCCACAGTTTGGATTAGTGGAATAATTGCGATCCTCTTGATTACATTCTGGAAGCAGATTTAGATCTTTCAGTTATCAAAGCTTTATTATTTTTGAAGACAAAGCATTATGCTTCTTAGTTACCCATGTTTATTTCAAAACACTTCCCTGAAGATTAAAAAAAAAAAAATTCAAATACAGACTTTCCTTTTTTCCTGTAAGTACTTTAAATGACAAAGAAAAAAGCGCAACGGTTTGGTAAACATTGGTGAATAAAACAACATATACATTACAAGACTTGGGACAAGAAAATAGAGGGTAAGTCTTCAAACATTAGTGCATATACCAATTAGTAAATAACTGCAATACATTGCTCTCTAAACTTAACAGTTTATCTTTTATGTCTAAGTAAAAGAAAATTATTCATGCTCATTCTATTTCTTCACCAAAATGAAGGACTGCATTAACTTTTACCCAGAAGTCAGTGGAAATCATCTTCCTTCATTCAACAGAGAAGCATGCATCATGATCTCACCTCTACAGGATTGTGCTTTGGAAAAACGCAAGCTTAAGACTATGCTAACATAACTCTCTGGTGCAGTGTCTCTGATTCAGAAGCCAAGTATCATTATTAAACGCAAACACTTCCATTATCAATGTAACTGACATTTGATACTGCTATCCCTCAGTTTCCCCTTAACAACAGCTGACAGCTAGAACACTGCTTTGTTGGAAAGCTGGGTGCTTTGGGCCTGAAGTACAGTTAATACTGAAGAATAAAAAAGCTTAAGATATGACCCACCAGTTATTAAACTGGTAAATATTGGTGTCAATCGTACTGGCTTGGAAGACAACCTGTTGAATGTTACCTGAGTTTCAAAGCTGACAGTACATACTACTTACTTCAGTGCTCTTCTACAAACACGTCCTCTAAGAACTGTGCAAACGCACTGTACTGAAGGATATGGTGGAGCGCCTCCTTACTTACCTTGCATAAACTGCATAACAGGAAACAGTGAAGAAGTGTAACAGAAAAACCTTAGAGCTAATAAAACATTAACTGCCTGAGTATCGTAAGTCCAATAGAATCCCTTGCTGATGGAAGTGAAGCAGAGACAACAAGACTGCAAAGCCAGTAATCGTGAAGAACAGCGGACTACCTACTAAATAGGCTGCAAATCACGGAAAAGCAAAGATGAGAACAAGGATCAAAAGCAGTATGTGAAGGAACAAATTAACAAAGAGTACCAACAGAAAGATTTTGGTGAGGCTGGTTTTCCTCCAGATTTGAGTCCTTCCACAGTAACACTATTTCCTCCCAAGAATCCCTATCTCTTCATTCATTTACTTTGCCTTTATTCAATACCTTTGTCTCCCCTTCCTAGTGGGCAGGTGTTTTTTTGTGCTGTGGTTGGCTCTCTACTCTGCCACAGTCAACCAGCATGACAAACAAAATTTAGGTCCAAAGTTTAACAGCAAATGCATTCAACACAAGCACAGACATATATGTTTAGGTAAGAAAGTTTTACCACATATAAAATAGAAAGTCACGTAAGAATAGTTTACATTAATAGATTGTGTAATTAATTTGTTGAGAAATACACAATGTGTGTGTATGTATGTATAAATGGAAGTGAGAGAAGCAACTGGCAAAGGCATTCAAAGCCTACTTGCAGAAGAGACCTGATCGTGATACCAGAGCGGCAAAACGTTTGACTAGGATCAGCACACAGAAGATAGAGGTGTAGGTACTGCAACAATATGCACTTCCCTGTATGGATAACATTATTGTTCTTATAATGCTCGTTTGTTATTTACTCCTCCTAACAATCAAATATTTTCTAAAAAATCAACTACAATATGAATTAACACATGGTTATTTCATTCTGCCACCACTTAATAACTTGTTCTGACCTGTTAAATGCCCCAAAGCCCAGCCAAGTCACAAGACTTAATGCATTCAGTTATCCAAGAAAACTGCACATCTGTGCAGACAGGATGAGAGATGTGGGTGTCTTGCATGACCGTTTCAGCCCAGTTAACTGGCTCCAAATAAGCACCTCCTAGCTAAGTAATCAACAGATCTGCATTATTAGAGAGCATCTATGCCGCACAGGAACTAAAGTAAGTATGTCAATGGCCAGACTAGAATCATCATTTGATCTGAATTAAATCTGAGTTAACAGCTTTTTGCTCAGGGTCAAGCTTCACTCCAGACACAGAATCTATTTCTGAAAGTAAGACCTACCCTTGCGCAGGTGTCACCTCTATGATAAAAAGGATCAATCTGCTCACATGGACATAGTCACACTTTAGTGGATGTCCCTCACTCCAGCATATTTCAGAAATGCCTAACAGTGAAACTCATTATTTCCTCGAAAACACCATCTTCAGAAGCAAGATATTTAATAATGCTGCTCAGCAGAGTTATGGCAAAACTGCACAGCACTTCACAGACATAGCTGACAACAGCTTTGGAGATAAAGTCATACATCAGCATGACGTGTAGTTCAAACTACGCATGATCTATGTAGTTGGGCCCTATTTCTGCAGTCCTGCCCTCCTCATTTTTCTTATGAGACAAAGAATCCCCATTTTCCCAAAGTTTAAGTCACTCAGTTTCCAGAGTTTAATTGATTTCATTGGAAGCCTCTGTCCTGCCAGAGAAATCTGCTTTAGGAGTTCATTTGCTTTTCTTTCTACAATACAGGCTCATACCAGTATACAGCGCACTACAAAGGTATTTTTATTAGAACAGTTGTTGATGTTTATTTTCAAATAAAAACTGGAATAGTCTGGAATGCAGAATGAAAGTTAAGCTTATGCTTAAAATAAAAGCTATGTTGGTATTTCACACGAGTATCTCTACCCAGTCTTTACCAATTTATATCTCGAAATCTCCTGAATATATGCTTCTTTGATACAGGGTTTGGCTTCAAGTCATTCAAGAACAATTTAAGCAGCAACTTCTTACCTGAACTCTGATTCTTTATTTTTAAACAATGTATCTAAAGTAAAGAAAGCATATATGGCTTGACTAAAAACTTCACTTGCTTAGTTGGTGGTATCTTAAATTCTGTGCAGCATTTTAACCTACAAAAAAAAAATCCATCTCGCCTTAATTACACAGAAAAGCTACATTTACTTACACACTAACAGTAAAATATAATCAGCAACAATAAACAGATAAAAGGAGAGAAGCAGATACGAGTACGAAAGGCTAATCTTTGATAAGCGACTTACCACAGATGCACCCCTGCCAGTTTGTGTACTACCAAGCCAAGGCATATTGATAGGTGTGCCGGGATTACTATGAGTATAAGGAGTGGTTCCCTGCACATTTACCAGATCATCACGAGCGTGTATAACTAAGAAATCATCAGCCCTATAAATGAAACAATATAAGTTAGATTCCAAACAACAATATTAAACACCATGCTTTGTTACACTGATTTATACACAGTCAAGCTGTGATATTGGAAACACAGAAAGTATACCCTTTATTTTCTATTTCCACATCATCATCAACCCAGGTATAGATCTGTGTAGCTAAAATCGCAGAAACATCTAATTCTTGAATGTCATGACTTGATGCTATTGCAATGCAGTTCCGATTTGCCTGGAAAAAAAGTAACACACACAAAGGCAGATAAAAAAGGAATACTCAAAAAGGTAGGTTTTACAATTTTCTCTGGTTATAGTACAGTTCACAAAAACATACACTTCAATCAATTTAAAAAACTCAAACATTTATGTCTAAAAATCTATATACTTAAACTGTCTATACTTGACATTTCCCTGTTAAAAGTTTCTTTGCATCTGGGACAGCACGACACACTATTTGTATTTTATACCTCTCTCAAGCAGCTCTAGTTTTTCTTTGCTTTCCTCAAAGGATAAACATGAGGTAACTATACTACAGTGCTTGCAAACAGGTTCCCCTCCTCAGCTTCTTAAGGTGTAAACAGTTAAACAGAAGAAAAGATGACTTCCAGGTTGTCTTAGACAGAGAACAAAAAATACTCCCACACACAAGCTCAAAGACCAAGTGGAGGCCACCCCTCCTGTCCCTCAAGCCACTGCACAATAGAAAAAAAAATTATAATAAAACTATTTAATTAGGAAAAGATAATTATGAAGTGCTTTATAGAAGGGAGCACTATGAGGTTAAGTTGTAGCAGGATGGCTGGCAAAGGATATCTCACCCATTCACAATGGGACCACCACCTGTTTATCAGGTGGAAGTACAACAATTAGATTATCCTACCTCCGTTATACTCACCTTATTGACTGCAAAAGCAGTAATGATGTCAGACTCTTTATGGATTATTCTTGCCTTGCCTCCTGGGTATCCCCTATCAGTTTCTATCTGTATTCAAAAAGTAAAGCACATTTAAATGCAAATTTCTATGCAAACCTTACTTTTTATTGGAAGTTCAGAGACCAAACACAGTATTTTGAGATGTCATGCATTTTGTCTTGATTTTGTTTCTAAGAAAATGAGACAAGTATAACCTGTAATATTTACAGTAAACCTCTTTCGTGTATAATAATCTAGCTTCCCACTGCCATGCTGAGATTATGACAGCAACACAGAAAGTGTGTATTTGTCACAGAAGTCACAGTACTGTGTTCATTCTCAAGTTTTTAAGGGATGCTGAAAACAGCAAGGCCACATGCACACTTGGGGGATACTGATAGTAAAAAAATTGAGTCTTGATGTTTTGTTCTTACAATAATTTGCTAAGTCTTTTCATGCTCTTAGCAAACGCTTTTTGCCACTGAAACTGACGAAATAGCCTGAAAGAACACGTAGCCAAGATTCTCAGTAGGAAAATAGATTTGAACTTTGTCAGCTTATCTACTCATCGTTCTCCATAATTAAATAACTCTGGAATCCTGTACATTCCAGTACCACAAACTTTTTACTATCACATTTTCTTTTTTTTTCTTAATGTGATCTAATGTTGTATTTGAATCTTGTCTACCTTTTTGTATTTTAGAAATGCATTCACGCATATGTCAGCACACAACAAAATTCTAAACTCTACCAGCACTGTAGTACTCCTGTTCAGAATTAATCTCAGCATTGCAAGTATTAAACTGATAGATTAGACTCTGGTCTGCTGTAATAATTCTACAGAAAAAAAAACAGCAATGCCAGACAAATGACATACTAATTCAAACCTGAATTACAAATGTAAAATTCTGTATTTTCTTAAAAGATTTATTCCAGAACCACCATTGCCCAGCTGCTATCCTTCAATTTCTAAATTCTCTTGTCTTCAAAAGATTTAAACAAGGTTTCAGATTACTTTTTTCCCCAGTCAGTTCAAATTACCTACTTGCTAATACTGCTTTATCACATAATTAATATCAAGGTAGTCCAAGCACATCACAGGGTGTTTTCATTTCTGTCTTGTCACTAGTTTTGTAAAAGATGACCTGAAGAGTACGGTATTTGTTTGCTGAACTTGACATAGTATTACACCCTTCCAGTGTCTCACACCAATCTTTCAAGAAAGTTGCTACAAAGTTGTTATATCAGTTCATTTGTATCAATCTTAAAAGACTCAGTGAATATTCTGGGTAGCAAACTAGTATGTATCATGCCAATAAACTTAACTTTTAACTTCAGTTAACTACCTTTACTTGTAGGGAACAATTCTAGCCATCTCATACTGGTGAAAGGTCCTGTATGTACTGTTTTCCCACAGTAGTACTGAATTTTTGTCACTTGGGCAAATTTCAGCCTCAGCTCTTCATTTGGCATAGCTAAGGAATTTGATAATATATATTGTTATTACCTGGTTGTTTAATCCAGCTTTCTAAGATATGTTTAGTTTCAGATAGGCTGTATAAACATACTAGTTTAACTCAGTCTCTTGCAAAACTGAATTTTTATGTTTATTTGCTATGTCAGCAAATATTTTTTTTCAGGGAGATCAGCATCTTTTCAAAAAGGATTTTTTTCATTATGATGTAAGGTCTAATTAACTTGAGCATTACTACTGTGTACCTTATTGATGATAGGCTCCTCCACCACAGTATTCTTCATTGTTTCATTGTGCTCGTCTAACGACTTCACCAAGGAAAGAACCACCACAGAACAAAGAATAAAGATAAGACATAACATGCAAGTATCAAGGAAATGCTTAATTCCTTGTTGTTTACCCCAACAAAGAAAAACCGAAACACAACAGCATGTTTGCACACATACACATGTGTATTTTATGTAGTAACTAATTATCAAATCCTAAACCTTAAGTTCAGTACAGAAGACACTGATTTACCAATTCTGTACTGTAGCAAAATCTTGTCCATGTCAAAAGTCAAATTTCTTGGAAAACAAGCGATCTCCACTGATAATTTATCAGTAATGAGACAATACAAAATAAAACAAACAAACCTATGCCATGTAAGGCTGTCAGTGATTCTACTTCAAAACATAAAAAACACATCTAAAATATTCCAAAATACCTTTCTGTACAGCATAGCAACACGGCTGCATTAACATGACATGATCAGAAATGGTGCATCTTCAAAGGACAAGACAAAAGTAACAATTTTCCTTTTAAGTGCAGCCTGTAGTGAACACAACTGGCCACAAATACTCCAACAGGTTAATATTCTAGTTGTGACACGACAAAGATTAGCTCATACAGAACTCTTTGCTGCCATGGCTTTACTAGACATGAATACTCTTTCTGCTGCACATTTCATTTGTTTGGATCTTCTTTCTCCTGTTTCTGCTATTCCTTAATTTTTCTGTAATAGATTTTTGGGGGGAGTAGGAAAGAAAAGGAGTAACTGAAGAGGGAGGAAAACCCCCAAAATTCCATTACAGAACCACAACTTTAAAACATTTAACAGAACCCGGAACCTGGAATCCAGCTAGATGCTGGCACAAGTTATCAGGGACAGAAATATTAACTGTTGTATGACTATTTTCTTATTAAAATTGAATCATAACATAATAAAAACTAGTTGATAAACCCAGGATGGCTATGACTCGAACATTTTTAATTTTGGTTGCATCACTGTTTTTCATTTTAAAATGTCTGTTACTCTTTTCAGGTAGATTTTATACTGATCTTCACAAAGAAGCTAACTGTATCTAAGTGATGTTAGCTGTCAGCCTACAGTCAAAGACTATTTGTTTTCAATAAAGCAATGGACAAAGATTTTTATTATGAAATAATGTAGATTCAGAGTTATAGTATATTATCCATTCATGCTTCGGAAAGTAAACAAGCCAGCCAACTAACCTAAGTAAAAGATCATAGACTGACTGACATTTTATGTGTTTTATATACCACACCAACCTCATTTAGGCATTGCTTCTTTGTAAAAATATTTCTGATAAAGGTTTCCTGAACTTCCTCCTGTTTAACCAAGTACTGCCAGAGCCTCTTCACAGATAGTGCAACATGACTGTTAGATCTACAGAACAAAGTTAAAATAAATATTTTAATCATGCCCATACTTAAACGAGACAGCAATATCTAATATTCTAATCATACTATAGTCAGAAGAAATGCTGAAGCAAAACTACAGCTCTCTGAACAATGCACAAGACCTATTTGGAAGCATTCTGGTACCATCTTCCTGACAAACCTACATGTGAGAAGAGGCGCAAAAGGAAGAAGGAACAGAATGCAGAATTTTTACCTCCTATTGTGGGATTAGGAAGAAAAATCTTTTCAAGAGATTACACAACAATAAGGTCAGCATACAGATTATTTATTAGGCCACCTCATTTTTTACAACATGGATGCTTTTTAATCAAGTTACTGAAACTAAGAAAATTGTGAGGTATTTTACAACAAAAATACAAGCTTTCTGATGCTTCTGCAACCACAGGTGATAGTAAGATTAAAAAGGCAGAAATTATTTAAAACCTATTTAAAAACAGTTCAAGAACTGAGCACACTTTTCTGGCTAAACACGCAATTATGTGGAGTCACAACTATGCAAATATCAAACAGTAAAAATTTCTTCTCTGATTTCAGGAAAAAATGCTGATAAGAACATAATTTTATTCCCTCCAAAGATGAGGCCATTAACTCATTGTCACTCATACTTAATTATCTCTCAGGGCAAATCTATTATTCTTTATTTTATTTTCCCCTGTAGATTTTACACACACACTCAAAATCAGTATGTTAAGGTTTAATAAAAGAACTTAAATCAGAAGCAATAATTTCCTCCCCCCACCCCACCCCCAATCTTGCTTTGGATCAGAGATGCATAAATTTTGATATGTACATACGATTTCACAGCGGATTAGAGAAAACCTAGAAACTGGCATTACGTAGTTACCAAAATTATGGTCTATCACATGCACTAACAATGTAATGCTTGATGTATATTAAAGGTACTATAGTCAGTGTATATAGAAGTTAGACTCACTTGAATGGAGTGTTTGTAGGCTCAAGTAAAGTTTTATGGCGAAGCAATGCAGGCCCAGCAGCTAGGGCATCTTCAGAAGCAAGAACTGAAATATAATGTTGAGGTGGACCACCATATAGCTGAAGACGTCGGAGAAGAACTTGTTCCCAGCGCTGTAGTGTTTTCAAAACTGCATGGCATATTGGGGAGCTCACTGGAAGCTCTAGAAAGACAAGTAAACAATAATGAAAACCCTTCCTTCTACATTATAAACTTGACTACAATAATTCCACAGCTGAAGGCTGAAGTGTATCTCAAATATCTCCAAAAATAAGCTCTATTAAAAGCTCAACTTGGTACTTGCAAGTATAAAAAGATGAACTGCTTTATGCTAGCACTGCTAAATACAGGAACAAACTCCTCCGATGCTGACAGAAATTAAGTATCATTCAACAGATTCTGCTGGAAGCTATTTCAAGGCATATGACAGGCAGGTAATGAGAGAAAGCCAACATAGCTTCACAAAATGCAAATCGTGACTAATCTGGTGGCATTCTATGACAGACTGACTGCACTAGTGGGCATGGGAAAAAGCAGCTGATGTCCTCTACTTTTGACTTCTGTAAGGTGTTTGTCCAACACAACATCCTTACCTCTAAATTAGAGTGATACAGATTTGATGGATGGACTATTCAATGGATAAGGAATTGGCTGAACGACTGCATCCAAAGAGTTGCAGTCAACTCGTCAATGTCCAAATGGAGATCAGTAACGAGTGGTGTCCCTCATGGGTGCATATTGGGACCCCTACTGTTCAGGATCTTTCATAATTTAATACAGTGGTAGTAAGCCCACCCTCAGCAAGTTTGCAGACAGCACCAAGTGAGTGGTGCCACTGATTTGCTAGAAGGATGCCATCCAGAGGGGCCGTGACATGCTTGAGGAGTGGGTTGATGCGATTGTCAAAGTTCAACAAGGACAAGTGCAAGGTCCTGCACCTAGGTTGGGGCAATCACCAGTATCAGTACAGACTGAGGGGCAAATGGATTGAGAGCAGCCCTGCTAAGAAAGACTTGGGGATACTGGTGAACAGCTAGACATGAGCTGACAGTGTCTGCTCACAGCCCAGTAAGCCAGTTGCATTCTGGGCTGTATAAAAAGAAGGGTGCCCAGTATGGTGAGGGAGGTGATTTGCTCCCTCTAATTCATTTGTTCTCATGAGACCCCATACTGGAGTACATCCAGCTCTGGGGCTCCCAGTACAAGACAGACATGGACCTATTAGAGTGGGTCCATAGGAGGGCTGCACAAATAATTAGAGGGATGGAACACCTCCTGTGAAGAAAGTCTGTGAGAACTGGGGTTGTTCAGCCTAAAGAAGAGGAGCTCCAGGAAGACCTTACTGCAGTCTTTCAATACTCAAAGGGGACTTAGAAGAAAGACGAAGAAAGACTTTTTACCAAGGCTTGTAGTGATAGGACAAGGAGTAATGGTTTTAAACTAAAAGAGAGATGACATAAGGAAGAAATTTTTAAGATTGGGATAGTGAGACACTCAAACAGGTTGCCAGAGAAGCTGTAGATGCCCCATCCCTGGAAGTGCTCAAGGTTAGGTCAGATGGGGCTCTAAGCCACACAATCCAGTGAAAGACACCCCTGCCATGACAGGGGGGTTGGAACTAGATCATCTTTAAAAGGTTCTTTCTAACACAAAACACTCCATGATTCTATAAAACAAGGAGTAGGAATGATGTAACTTGAATTACAAAAAACTACAGGGTTTCCACCAAGAAGTAGATGTTGTAAACATTCTTGTATGACTAAGAGGCAAACAATAAAAAAATTATAGAGATTTCTGCCACCTACTGAGCATTCCTTCTGACCCACTCATCTTACCCACCCACCTTTTTTATTTTAATTATGTTATTTCATAAATATACCTATAAAATAAACCCTATCAGAACAATTATTCCTAGATCACGAAAAATTAGTAAACTAAAAATAAAGCCTCAACATATATATCATTCAACACATTACATTTACATGTAGTTATTAGGTAAGCAGCAGAGTTGTGTTTTCATATTACCTGAAAGATCGTGTCCAGCCAAAGGGTAGAAAATCTTCAAATTGTGAAGTACCAGCTGAACCATTGCCAATCTCATCAGTGACCAACTAACAAGAAAGCACCAGTAAGTCATTTACTATAGGAAATTTTTCTCACTTATTCACAATTAGGATTTAATTTTCGATTTTTAAATCCTCTCTATAAACTGCTGAAAACTACAAACAGTATTTTAGATTATTATAGATACTTTGAATTCAGACATCACTATGTCATGTATTAATGAGTAAAATAATAATTGCAAGTTAACTAAGTCTGGATAATATACTGCCATAAAGTATCAAGTAACTGGTGTATTATCTCAAAAGGCCAGAAATGCAAGTCCAGCCATCTTGTGTTCTAAAGAGTTACTTACCTGTATGAATTTGAATTAGAATGCTCTTGATTATGTGAATTTGATGCAAACACATCGCTATCAATATTTTCATCATCTTCACCACTTTCCTGACTCTCTTCTGAATCATATTCCACTCTACTTTGTGGTGGAAGAAAAGGCTAAAATTTTAAACAACATTCCTTGAGTATCTTCCAGCCAACAGCTAGTTTTAAATTATCTTTTAAAATATACATCAATATCATACTTAATGCTTTGTATAAAAAAGAAGACATATCAAATGTTACTAAATTGAGTAAGATGGAGTACCTCATGAAAAGGTTAACTGTCCATAAGCATTGCATATTTTAACAGCTTACTTAATTTTTACATTATTCAATATTCTAATGCTGAAAATGAAAATACTAGCAGTTTTCCAATTATTATTTTCTTTACTTTCATATCAGATATATCAAACCACACACAGGACACACAAGCTTTGTCAGAGAAGCCAAAACCACCAGTGTATATTCTCTCTAGTTCTTCCAAGGGCTCAGAGGACTAAAGAACAAGAAAATCCTAAACCTTGCCTACAGAGTTCAGTATTTATGGTAAGCCTGCCATTCATGCCTTACTGTGTTATTCAGTATTCACAATTTCTTTTTTGTCCTTGCTCATAAAATACTGCTTATATATTTATTTTGATGATATAGCTGATTTTAAATATAGAAATGTGCTGTACAGCTCCATACAATTATATAACTTTCCACAATGATATGCCAGAGACTTGACAGAAGGCAACATAACAATTTCTAGTAAGTATACACGTTCATTTCACCCATTTGAATTAGATGATAAAAAGCTTCTCAAGTTCCCTTGTTCACCTAAATGGCTGATCCACAATCACCTACACATTTGTACCCTGCAACATGTAAAAAGCAACATGTTTTGTTAACGCTATTATCTGAAAAAAAAATTTTTTCTTAACAACTATTTAAGAAAAATGTTTCAAAAATACCTCCAGGCTGTAGAGGTATTTATTAGCTCTAGAAAAAGCTAAATATAAGTAATAACACCAGGCAGCTTCTTTCAAACATCTAAATCTGTATCTAGAATAAAGACTAAGATGAAAAAAAAATTACCATTCCAGAAATTAAAGAAGATATTTAACTGTCATAATAGCAAAAAGTTACCTTTGCAATGAAATAATCCCAGATGCTAAGCTCAGGAGGAATAAATCTTTCTTTGTAAGATGGAGATTCCTGGTCTACCAATGGCAATGCAGGCAATGCAGAACTCTCTTTTGGAGAGGTTTTTGGTGAAAGCCTGTAACGTTTTTGCTGTTTCTCTCCATCATCTACACAGGAAGAAAATACAGTATGTTGCTTTAAACTGTCTGCTTCACTTCCCTGATGGTTTAAATAAGAGGATTTATAACAGAAAGTAAAAGTCTTCCTCATTACAAGTTTTTAAAATTTGATCTGTAGTAAATGAGCATAGAGAACATTAATACTCAAATATTCCAAACTAACACATAACTAGAACTGCAGAGGCAGCAACCCCCCTGCACAAATAAAGAACTACCCTAGTAACTGCATTAGAAGCTTTCTTCCTATAACAAAGATGGCAAATACTGTTGCTCAAGCAACAACACTGCAAAACTAAATTACTTTAATAAGCACCACTGACACTGATTGTGCTTGTTTTTTTAACACAAGCCAAGTATCTTCTTTCAGAATATATAGTGCAAATATCTAAGCTTGCCATTCCTACTCCAAGTTTTAACTTTGCCTCCTTCCAGAGGTCTGTACTCTTTTCTAAATGATACAGTTCTGATAAATCCCTATGTCCTGACAATATATTTCTCCAGCATATAAAAAAGATCCCACTTTAATTAATACAATCTGATATATACCTTATCAAACAGGGAAGGACTACTTATTTCTACTAACACTAACTCCTAGAAGCTGAGGGGTCCCCTCACTTCCCCCAACACTGACTTTTGTCAGAATAAGAGATGTCTGAGAGACTTATTTGAATTACATTCTTGATGATTAGAGTACTTAAGGAAACAGCTTATCCAAGCTATCAGAAATATCTTAGTGTAGTTATGTCATAAATTAATGAACAAGTCTCATTTCAGATCCCTTATAATTTCTTGTTAATTGAAGAGTATCAAGTTCATAAATACGGAAAAAGTAATGGCTTACTTAAAAAGAGGCTCACATAGCCATCTGATAACCTGAAATCATTCCGGATCTTGGTAGGTGAATTGTATTCTAGTACAGCCTTTCTGTTAGTAGAGGGGGAACCATACAGATTGTCACAGGCCCTGAGCAGTAAGTTAAGTGTTCTGGCTCTCCGGAACACTTCTGAAGTGGAGACAAGGGAGAAATGGAATCATATTTGGAGGTTTATTACAACACGGTGGCCTTCATTTTCACCTTCCATTAAAGACAAAATGCATTTGAATCCATTTCCTAATCTGTTACAGTTTTTTTATTTATTTTTAGATAGATACATGTAATGCATGGAGATTAGTTTCTATAACAAAATAATTAAATAGGTTCAAGACAGGTAAAACACAGAGAGCTAAACCACTAAGACTGAAAGGGAGATGATTCTCTGAACTATCCTTTGAAGTCCCAAAAGCTTGCAACACCTATTTAACCGAGTACGGAACATTTATTTTTTTCTTAAGCTTTTCAAAATCTCCCTTCTCCATTGAAGCTTTGAAAACTATAGCACCACCCAAAGGAATCGCAGAACACACTAAAAGTTCCACCCCACCACAGTCTTTTTTTTTTTTTTTTAAATGCAAAAAACCCCACAGTTGGGCAATAAAAGTATAGAAAAATTTCTTGGTTGTTTCTTGTTTAAGTGGGTTTTTTGTTTCACACAAAGCAATAATGAGACTAGGCAGCTAGTCATAAAAGATCTCATCTACTCATCTCTTAAGTAAAGGGGAATATGGGTTGCCTTGCAATTTGAGTCCTTGGCTGATCTAACAGCAGTAATAAATAGACTCCAAGAAAGCAATCTGCAGGCCAGAAGGGCTGACCTAGAGATTAGATATCCCTGTCATTGAGTTCAAGCATCAACACATTGGGCCAGACAGGTTACAAGGATGAACTAATACAAACATCATGAACACAAGTGAGTTCTTTATTGTTTTAACCTTCCTTAATCACTTCTGCTGCCAGGGGCCCACAAAACTAAACTCCACTGAAGCTTCTGAAATTAACTTTCTCCTGTTAATAATGGTGTGGATGGCACAAAAAAAGCCAGCATCCCCATGCACACCTGGAGTGAACTACTACAAAGAAGTATTTCCTATCCCCCCCCCCCCCCTTTTTTTTTTTTTTTTTTTTTTTTTCTTCGTTGTTGACATGTTTTATCCACAGGAGACTTCTGCTCTTCACTGATGCTTGAAAGACTATTTCCTTCAAAACTCTTACAGGTACTTCAATCACTTGAAAACAGAAGGTCTAACACTGCACAAAAGAAAATCAGTGCTCATTTAAGAACAGTTGTACTAGACTTGCATTCTCTTAACACAAACTGAGCCAACTGTAAACCCTAAGGGAGGTAAGATTTAAGCTGATTTAAAAAAAAAAAAAAAACAAAACACACCACCACACTTTGGGGTTTTTATACCTTACAGCTATGATCTTTTTTGGTTGGGTTTTTTTGTTTTTTTGTTTTGTTTTTTTTTTTTTAATGGGCAAATCCTCTATATTCACAGCAGCTGACAGAATTTCTTCTTAATTTCTGGTCATTTTTGGACCAGGAAAACCCCATGTTTTTCCAAGGATTTTCAAAAAGTTTTGACCATGTAAGAAGACTACCATTACCATTACAACCAGCTGAACTATAAAATAATTTATATATAGCATCTAATAAAATCTGAAGACAACATCTCATCTTTCATTTTGAAACTGAAAATTTTAACAGTCCATGTGGCACTACTATACTGTATCAGGTTTTCTTCCTGTTAAGAGATATTATTTGAAATCCACTTACCTGTACTAAAAGTCGCAAATACAATAGCTGCAGTACAATGCATTTTCATTTCATTATTTAAAGCTCATCAGCTAAGAAAGAGCATGCACATGCATCACTATGACTTTTTAGCAATTGTTTAAAAAAAAATAACTAGGCATGAAATAAGGAGCAAATGTTGCATGATACAGAAATAAGCAAGTATATGCTTGCAGTTCTTTTTCTCAGCAGAATTCAAAAAGCAAATGCTTTACATTAAAACAGTACTTTCTTTTTCCATTCTGTTGGATCACTCTTTGTATTTTTAAGACTATGCAGGCTATCCATCAGGACAAAAAGTCAGTATTTAAGGCAAATGAAAGCACAACCATCTAGAATGGTTTGAAATACATAGTACTAATGCCAACTTTTTTTTGCATTCTAGAGATCTTTAACGAATTCATTAAAAGTCTGTCATTTGGGATTTCAGATCAATTATAGTCACTTTCAAATTTCTCATACGTTTCTAGTTAAAACTTTTACATTCAAAACATTTATCTGTGGTCCCATTTTACTCATAAGACCAATATAAATCTTATGTTATTTTCCAAGAATATTAGAATATTTCAGACAAGGAAAATGCTTCTATTTCTGCCAAGGTCCAAGACATGCAATGATATTCAAAAGACCTGTTGTCCACTTTCCAAGGAAGAGCTAAAAGGCAGATCTCTCTCAATTCCCCAAAAAACTAATATGCAAGTCAGAGTTACTATATTTTATTGAAGACTGTGTGCAGGCATGAAGCATCAACACCACAACAACCCTATGAAAAATTCAAGTCTTCATGAAGAGCTGTAAAATTATATAGTTGTCCTCTCACAGAAGAATCATCCTTGATGGCAGGCATCAACAAGTATCAGCACTGCTGAAGTCCAGAAAAGAGTGGAATGACAAGAAACAGGACAAAGAAATACTGATTTTTTTGAAACACCTCAAACTACTTTAGCAAGTGTAAAGGCCTGCACAGATTTCTGTAATTTTGGGAAGCTATGAAAGCCAACTGGAACAGCAGCATGGTAAAAGTCTACACTGCTGGACGTTACAACTTCAAACCTAAAAACAATTTGCAAGGTTACAAATCCTAAATTCTTAAGTTTTCAACACGATATTCTGCTTAATCACAAGCAATAGCTTGTGTGGCCAAGGTGACGCAATTAGTAAATTCGCATTCAACAGTACCAATTGCAATTAAGTTCCATAGGCTGCAGTTTCATTACTATATGTATACAAGACTGTAAATTCTTTGTTGTATTTATGCATCATTTAATGAATCTTCAAAGCAAGTTATATACATCTCTCAGATGTTTCTGAAGACATTATATACTTTGTGGGCATTTCAATAAACAGTCAATGGAAATCTCCTAAAAAAACTAGATAAGCACAACAAAATACTTGGTGACATACACAAACTTTTTTTTGACATTTCTTGTTCTGATCATCTAAGACTTCTACTTAACCAAAACAACCCCACCATTCACAGTGCAAAAACTTCAAGTTAAACTTCTAATCCGTTTTAATAGCTGACTTAACCAATAATATAACAGTAATAGTGAGAAGATAAAGACTTTAATATAGAATAGAAAGGCCACACAAGTAATGAAATACTCGGTACTCTGAAATACCGTTAGAAAACAAGCCAAACATTGCAATTTAATTCTGAGCTGGAATTCAAGGTAATTGTTCTCACATTGACATCAACATTTCCATTTCTAACAATACTGCAGGGAGTCCTGCATTAAAAAAAGAATAGTTTGCCATGGCTGTTGTAGCTCCTTACACAAGCTGGAAGGCTTTAAAACTTGAGGAATCTGTGTCCTTTTATCTGTTCTGAGATTAAGCCATTCCTGGAGATGAAGTCTAAATATGAAGGCTTTTTACTGTTGTTTCTGATTTGACATTGCAATTGAGTAGTAGATACATAGCACTGTTTGATCTATCCTGAAGCAGAGTGTTCCTAGCATGAAGCACTACTAATGCAAGTTCATGGTTTTTTGTTTTATTTTAGATTCTGGATGAAACCCACCTCACAGTAGGGACAGCAAGTACATAAATGCAAAAGCTCTAAGAGTTTGCTTATTCTTTATAACTGCCTAAGCAAAACTTGGCTAACACCAAATTCATCTTCTGCATAGATGCTCTGTTACTCTTAAGTCAAACATTTATAAAACCTGTAGTGGTGATATGTCTTCTAGGATGACATGAATAATAATTTGTGGAAAGCAAGCAAAAGCTACAAATTAATTCAGAGCATTGTGTAGGGTCTGGCTGAGCCCCGCCGCAGCCCTTGTAGGGCCGTGCTTGTACTGGTAGCTAGAAGGGTGCTGATAACACAGCGGTGTTCTGACCACTGCTGGGCAGCGTCCCACAGCAGCAGGGCTGTTCTCTGACCTTCCCCCCTTCACCAGTGGGCTGGGGGTGGGCAAGACCTTGGGAGGGGACACAGCCAGGACAGCTGACCCAAAGTGACCAAAGGGGTATTCCATACCATATGGCCACATAGGTTTTTTCATCTTATTTTCTCCCCCTTGTTCTGCTGAGGAAGGGAGTGACAAAGCAGCTTGGTGGGCAGCTGTCATCCAGCCAAGGTCAACCCACCACAAGGATGTAACAAGAGAACGCACGCGTAAGACTGACACATAAGACTGCATATCCTCATTTTCAAGGCATCTTTTTCTCAAAACCTCTGGCATGTTAGACAAAACTCACCACAGTAAGAGCTGACAGTTTATCGTTTCTCCCTACAAAAGTAGTCAGATATAAATATTTGTGTTACAACTTTTTTAATTACTTGGAAAGTTAGAACAATTAGTGGACAAAACTAACTCATCTTCATTATTACCAGATTTTTTATTATCTACATCTGAAACCCAAAATGACAACTTTAGGTCTATAAAGTGTACTTCTAAAATACTCAAATTTACGAAGTAATTTTGCATTTAATTTACTCTGGTAGCATGGAATAATTGAATATATGAAATGAAATTATGGATTTCTAACTGTTAAAGCAAAATTTAGACTTTTCCTCAAGAACCCTCTGGGTTATAGATAACTTACCATCTCTACATAATCTACATAATTACAAAACAGTTTTCTGAAACAGTTTTGAAGAGAAACTATGTGTAAATATGATTTTGAAAAGGTCTGCTATTATCAACAATAGCATTATTTTTCATATGCTGATTGCCTCTTTGAAAACAAAACCTATCCATAATTTTAAGACACAATCTAAATTCTCAAATGCTAACCCAGTTTGTCAAAATCATTTGCTGCAACTGCAAAACCAAGAAACACATCTGGAAAATGTAACACATCAGGCAGCTCCAGAAAGCATTTGAACTGCTATGCTTTGTCTGATCTTTACTATGAAAGAGGCAATAAAACAATAGTTTTTCATACAAACTAATTCTTAACAGAGGCCAGGATTTTACAAGACTACCAGGAACTATTTTCTGGTTCCTGATTCTTAGTTTGTGTCTAAAAAAAGATCATATTTATTTAAGAGGAATTTTATATCCAAAACTATTATACGCTCAAGTCAACTAAAGCAAAGATCAGAAAGGGAAATCACTTAACTTTATTGGCCAGCTCTGTAAATAATACTATAATCTCTTAAAACAAGTTTGAAACTTGAAGATCAAAATCCATATTACGATAAGTGCTAAAGGACTGGGGGTGGAAAGGCAAGGAGGAGAAGACATGCAGACATATAGTGTTATTATATTAGAACTTCTAATGTTGAGAATTTTTGGCTTTTGATCTCCATTGGAGAGTAAAGACATTTTCCAAAAGTCTAAAAATAAACTGAAGAGAAAAGAGTGTAGTTATGCATAACAAAATGGGAAGCTATAAAAAAACCAACTAAATCTTATTATGGAATAGCATGCCTTAGCTGACTGGAACAAGCATTCCGGTCACTTCTCAGTGTTCGTTTCTGGGTGTCAGAAAAAAAAGTAAGGGATCACAGTAAAGGCTCAAAAATATATTTGATTTTAACCTGACTCCACTGCTTCAATGTGGGCCTATTTTTTCCCCTTTCTCCCCGCCCCCCCCCCCCCCTTTTTTTTTAATTTAAAGTGACAGAGAAAGATGTTTCTCAAAAATTCTCTTCCACGGAATTTGCTCCAGATAAATACATATTAAAAACAAATTAAAGACCTACAGAATCCTAGAACTATGTAGGTTGGAAGGGACTTGTCCAACCCCTTAATCAGATCAGGGCTTACTGAAGTGATGGCCTTCAAGTTTTGGATAGCTCCAAAGATGGAGACTCCACAGCCCCTCTAGGCCCCTTTCCCAGTGTTTGATTATCCCCACAAATTAGTATTTAAAAAGGACCTTTCTTCCCTCGAATTTTTAGTCTTGATTCTTCCAGCAAGTTTTACTATCTCTGCCATCAGACAGCCAACATCCTTTTTAAAGAAAAACATGCAGCAGACAGCTATTTAGTATACGTTTCAGAACACATTTCTATGTAAAAATTATTATAATTTTAAAACAGTAGCAGCAGCAGCATTAACACACCTCAGAATTCAGTTACCAACACCTAAGAAACATAATTGCCAACAAAAGCCAGTTACGCCTTCCAACAATTCTGATATGGTGAACATATTTGCCTTAATAAAGTGATGAAGTATTTATTCAATACCACAGAGAAAATGGATCAGATCTGGAATAAGAAATCAATCTTGATCTTTACTCTGAAAATAATGTCTGACAAAGGCTGTACTTAGACTACATTTTCAGTTGTCCTTAAATGAAAGGCAAGGCATTCTTATATGTAACATTCATCTAATATCAATAATAACAATATAACAATAAAAATTATATAGTTAGTTACACTTTTATATACATATTCAGATGTAACGTACAAAATCAGCATAGTTTAAATAAATTTATCTTTACATAATCTTTCTTTTTTAAAAAATAGATAATCTGTAGGATTGCTGCTCTTGGTTTTATAACAGTCCAACTAAATTACAGAGCACAAACCTCTTCCAGAAAGAAAAGCATCACAGAATTCATTCTAGACCTCGGGATAATTTATAATCATTAGAGTTTAACACCTGAAGGTTGAATGCTTTCCTAAAGGGTTCTCAGACTATCAAAACTGACCATCAAGAAACCTTTTCTTTGTAACATACAGAATGAACACTTAGAAATCCACATGCATAATAATGCTTATATTCGAAAAGCAAAACAAGCAGCTCTCCAAAGATATGAAACACTTCTGATCCTTTCAAACCATGGTCAAAGTAATTTTATATTTAATATTGATTTCAAGTGAAGTATAGTAAGATTACAACAGCACTTCTGATTTTTTGAAAAGGCCCAATTCAATTGCTGCTTTAATTACAGAACTTCACTTTAAATTTTGATGTCATGGCTTGCAAACAGAAGTTTTTCTGTCTTTCTACATACGCAAAAAAATCACACATAGCAAACTGCATGTAGAGGCCTAGTACTAAATCTAGTATCTTGCCTGAAGGTTTGGCAGGACTATGAGTACTGAAGGCGGTAAGGGATTTGGAAAATCCCACACATTCCATGGAGAACACTACTACCTGATGTGGGCTAGGCATTGGGAAGTGCCTACCTGCCAAAGAGAGAAAACATACTGTAGTTGTAAAATGGGAATATATTCTTATTATGAGAGAAATGGAAAGCTTTAAAATTAACATTGAAAATGGCTGTAATAGTACTGAAAATTTTCTCTTTAAGATGAACTTAAGACCCTCACATTAACAGCAGTTGTGCTACTTGGAAACTATTTCAATACCACTCACTTCTGCTTCCTCCTGTCTACTACACAATATCTATACCAATAATTTTAGATCCTTGGGGTTTTTTGCACATATAAAGCCATACTGAATTCTCACTGCATTTAAAGAAATTACTCGCAAGCTTCCAGCAGTCACACCATTTTGTCAAAAATCCCAGAAGACAAATGTAAGTAATACAATAGAACTAACCAGTTTTTGTCTTTAATTGCAGCTGTCCTCTGCTGGGCGTATGAGCTCCTCCTCCAAAGATAGCAGACCACATTTTGTTATTAAGTGGATGAGCCATAATTCTATACAACTCATTGCTAGAATGTGTTGCTAGGCCATGGATGAACAGGCTCAGATAGACCGCAGTTAGAATTTCACAAAGTAAAACTGTGAGACCTGGCTGAGCTTCTTCACCAGCAGAATTCAAGAGACGTATTAGAGCTGTTATTCCTGTTTATAGGGAGGTGGGGGGGAAGAGGAAAAAAAAAAAAAAAAGAAAAAGCACATATGTGTGTGAGAATCTACTCTGGATTATCACGGGTATTTTGACTGGCAACCTATGTTATTTAGTACCTTCTAGTGTAGAAAAAGACTATGAGGAAATTGAAAACTTCAGGAGAAAATGGCATGGCATCTATTTTTAACTGATTATTATAGCTTTTCAGCTTCATGTTTTGGATTAACAGTTAAAGAAATACACAGCAACTCTTTCAAGAATGAGAAGGGGAACAAAAATAATTACAAAAAGCACTCAATTTGGGGGATATATCTTACTGGCAGCTTTAATTCCACTCCCTGGTACTGAAACTCTATGATACAACATTTAGTTACGTTACTGACATGAACCTTTCTTCCCCCCATGTCTCAAACTCACTCTTTTCTGACTCCAGTTCTTGCAAAAGGTTAGGTCTTTACTTTCTCCTTTTAATTCAGTGCACAGTATATTCAATACATAGCTTCCAATCTTACAGTTAAAACAAAAATACTAATCTACTCTGACTTTCCTGTGGTGCCTGTTGTACCAGTTAGTGTTATGCAGGAGTTATAAATCTAAGTTGAAATGCTATATTCTCACTTGGTAGAGCCAACCAAAAATCACAGGTATCAATTTGAACTATTCATTGTCTGACAAGTGTTCTTTCACCCAAGAACTAAACATCTTGCAGTTTTTATGCTCCCACAAAAAGTTGTAGGTGTGGCTCCGACTGTGACAGACTGTGCACTTTGCACACAAGTGAAAATACAAATAGCAGTGGCCAGAAAGTTCTCCTTTGTATCATACTCTCCCATTTGCACATAAAGCATGTGAAGCTATTAAAAAATATATATATAAATCAGTTCAAGGTGACATTACCTATAAAAGCACAACTGCTAACAACGCCTTGCCTCATTTATTACAAGTTTAATTCTGCAACTAATGAAATAAGGAGAAATCTGGCTTCTCTCTAAAATCTGTAGATCCAGTGACAGAGCATTTTGCAGAAGAAAAAAAAACCAGTACAGTATTAAACACAAAAACTGCTTAAGGTTCTCCAGAAGATTTTTTTTAATCTGGAATCTTCTTATTGGAAAAAGAAATCCTATAATATGAAAGCATGGGTTTTTTTACACTTGAAGTTGGTGCTGTAAACTGAAGCTCAGACAGACATATCTTAAGTAGCTTACACTCCCTCTAATGTGACCAGTATAGCTTCACAGCATAGATCCCAGCACACATCAAGAATTATCTGAATTACCCACATGATTAATTATAAACTTCTCATCGTCAATAGTTTCAAGTTAGTCCAAAAGCTGTATATAAGTTACAATTGTTCTGAGATGGAGCACAAACTAAGAGCCTTTCAATTCCTTTTCAAGAATAAGAAGTAGAATAATGGTGAGACTGATCTGTTGCCTCCAGAGAGAGCAAGTGAGCACAGGACAACACTTCATCCTACTTTGCTTACTTGCACTTTACACTCAAGCCCCCTTGACATTTTCTAGCAAGAGAAAACAATATAAATCGACTTGGTACATAACCAGAATCACTAGCTTACAGCTTTTAAAAAATAAAGATAAAATTTTATTACAGTAACTTATTTTTACCACACAGCTGTTACAAATACTACTGAAAATTTCAGAGCATAGCTACATGCTCTTACAGTGGAACCAAACAATTAAGTTTTCCTTAAGAGGGAAGAAACAAATCAACTCTAGATACCTGGCCACTGAGCAGGTGATGTATTAGGAGTCGCTGTTTCTTCTAAGCTTGTTGTTCTTAGAGAATGGCGCTGAGTTAATAGCACTGTCTGATACACTGTTCCAGTAAACTGATTTGCTTGAAGTAAGCTGTGAAACAGAAAAGTGGGATGTTGTATTTATTAAAAAAAAAAAGTTATGTTTAAAACTACTTAAGTTATAGCCTTTTATAGATGTAGTCAGGCGTGCGCACTGCCTTCTGGTGCACTATTATACTACCACTGCAGTGAATTAGTGTGTTGACCATTCTCTAAAAAGTATAGACATTTACCTGTAGCTGTGGCCATCACAAAGACATTGGTAGATGCAAGCAGAGAGTGACGCTGCTAAGGTATGCATTACATATATCTGTAAGACAAAGTTTTATAGAATATATTACACTCAAGATAAACAGTGATTAGTATCATAGCCTTTCAAGCATACAGATTTCTAACAGTGGAACAAGAACTGAGTATAGAAGGTATAAGCACTTGATGGCAAAAATAACTTACAAAGACACAGTCTCTTCAGAATTCACTTCAGATAAATCAATTCACTTTGCAATGAAGGGGATGGGGAAGCACTCACTCACCCTACCAACCAATAATCACAGATCAACGCTAGCTGCAATGTTTTCAATGAAGAAACAGCAACATATTAAACCTCTATACAGCAGTCGTAAGTGGTTATACCCTAAGACAGTAGCAATATATTGGCTCATAATACAAAGTCCTTGGTCAGAATGAAAATTATAATGCAGCTTAGTTTACTTGGGCACACAGAAAATATAGTCACTATCACATAGGGCAGTACTTTTATCATAGCTGATGCTTTTCTCAATGTATCACCAAGAACTAAAGAATCTGTTGATCAAAAAAGGTTCAGTTAAAAAAAATTAGTTTACTGTATTTATTTGCCTGCTCCCTCTGAAACAAAGTCTGAACTAGACACCTAGCAATCTCCTGAGTGTTCTCTAGAAAACCCTAGTAAAAGTAAACATGATTTGGGACCTAACACATACAAAACTTCAGGGAAGATATAACCAAACACTAGGTTTGGTTTCCAGTCCAAGGTTAAACACAAATAAAATCTTACAGAAATTTAACTTGCATTAACAGACTATATTTTATTATATGAACATATATACCACTTCACAAAAAAAAAAGTCTGGATTTACTGCACTTTGCTGACAGTTTTTATACTTTAAAAACTTAATTTTACTTAGGTCTACAATTGAGATGCACATACAATTGAGAGTCTACTATTAATGTAACAGAAGTAATGTTAATATTGTCATAAAGACAGATGTGACACTGATAGTGTAGTACATGTTCTCCATAACAGGTATCATCTTGGACAAGGATCCAGTCCTGAGAGATGACAATCTACTTCAGCTTGTTGAGCCAGATGCTCAGCACCTCAACAGTAAAGTAATAACCAGTGGATATTATTTCAGCCCAAGATAAGTACTACAGCAAATATTTGTGTTCCGCAGTTTTATTACTTGTCACAGGCAAGCACATCAGAAAGCTTTCACGCTGTCAAAAAAAGATTCAGCAAACTGGACAATAACAACAACAACCACCCCAAACAACTATAAAAAGATACACACCTTGTTGTTCTGAGTATCTGGATGAGGTGGTGAATCAAGGTTTATTATGGCATGTAATATATCATGAGTTAAATTCCCAAGATGTAGCAACGGATTAGCCACCACTGTTTTGGCACTAGCTGTGCAAGCAAATAGGAGAGGTATGGAGCTTTGCTCTGGTAGAGGGCTAGGGCTCGAAGGTATCTGTATCGACTGCTCCTAAAAACAAGACAGATATAACTAAGTGATAGTACAGCTTCCTAAAGGGAACAGAGGAATTTTTGAACAGGGAAGGGGATTCTAAGCAACAAAAAACCCATAACCTACAGAATATGTAACATGTTATAAACAGCATTACACTTATAAAACAGGTTCAGGGTATAACAGGAAAATTTCAACAATAACATGAAACACATTCAAAAAAAAAATCTACAAAGCTGAAGCAGAGACAGTACTCCCACATACCTGCTGAGATTCCTGCAACAGCAGAATTAATTCCATTCTGACAGATGCCAAACCTCCACCATGAGAGCCATGAAGTATACAGTAACTAAGGAACATTCTTAGGAGAGACTGGTATTTCAGAAGCCATTGACGTCTTTTCTGGAAGTCATCTTTCTGTAGCATATTTTTTTGTTGGTCAGCAAAGTCTTCAGTGTTTTCATGCAATGTAGCTTCCTCTGACACCACGCTAACTCCTGATTGCATCTCTTCTACTTCCACACTATAATCACAAGTCTTTTGAAGAGCTACTACTTCTCTTTCAAGCCACTGATAAAGCTGATACCTCAGCTTCCCACCATCTACCTCATAACCTGTGGACAGCGTACGAAGCTCTACAGTAAGAATTTTCAGGCATGCTCTAAACTTCAGCTGTGCTGAAATTATGTCTTCTGATGGACTCAGAATATCTTTGTCATCAACTACACTACAAGATTCTGTGTAGCTAGAACTTGTTTCATACAATTTTTCAGTTTTCTTCAGAGGTTTTAGTTCTTTCATTACCAGGGAAGAATCTTCACTCTCATCACTGTCATCACTGTCTGACTGTAGTTTCAAGTGCTCATCTTGGAACACCATACTTGGCTGGCTCCAGTCAAAGGAAATAGTTGAACTTGAATGTTTTCCTGATGAACCGTCTGAAGATGAACCTAGACTATTCAGTACTGGCTGTGACCAATCAACACTGGAAGACTGGTCTTTTGTTTCCAACTCTTTAACTGGAGAAGATGGTGAGAAATCTTTGCTAGTATCCATTAAACTAGGGGACCTACAGAATGACTTTGACCTCTTGACAACTTTGGGCATCTTTGATAACACTTCTAAGGCCAACATAGGACAACCGGCTTTTAGATGAGCATATGCAGTGGTAAAAAACAGCCGTCTTTCACCTAGGTTGATTTTTTCAGCTAATCCATTTTCTACTGTTAGGCAAATATGTGTGGAAGATGTATCAGAAGAGCCAAAATGACGTCTCAACAAGAGAGGATGTGTTCTTAAGTAGTTATAGAAGTTAAACACTGCAGGGTTACAACTTGATGAGCCACTTCTTTCATCTGAAAAGATATTGCATCATGAGGAAAATCTACCATTCTGCATGAAATAATCCATCTGCAAAGTTCTAAGTTCATCAGAAGGCTATTTTGTCTTAATATTTATTCTATTGTTTACTTCATTGCACCCTCCTTTTCACTTTTATCATTTGAATATCCTAGGAGGGAGGACATTGCCAAACCTAATGACTACTAAAAAGAGAAGTTTGAGTGGGAGAGTAGGTAAGACCTTTAATCTAAACCAGCTGCCATTTCTTTTCCTTGCAGTCACGCCAGTTCTACTGCAGTCCAACAAGACCACATTTACTGTTCAGTTTAGATTTCTAAAGTCTCCATTGCTAAATGGCAATCAGATGTTACATCTTACTAAAGATTTTTACTTTAGAAAAAGGTCTTTGTAAAAATTCTGGATTAGTATTTTTAGTTTATCTCTTAAATGCAACTTCTAATAAAACTAGGGAATTCACAACATTAATACATAGTTATCAGTATTATGTAATAATAAATCTATTATACAGCAATGAACCACCTACACATTTTTTCTCCATGCCCAAAACCACAACATCGGAAAACCCTGAAAAGGTATGAGCATCAGCAAAGGATGATTCACACAGGTTTCAATGAGTCTAGGCTAGCTGAGACAGACCCTTACTGTATCAGGAGTTATGGCACAGCTAATTACAGATAATCCAAACAGGTACGTGAAAGATTACCTTTCAAGTAATAAAATTAAAGCAAAACACCACAAACAAGCCACTGAACTGATTAAAGAAAAATTAGTAAAATTTAAAAATTGTTTTACATAGAAGGGTGTGACGAAGATGGAAACAACTGAACACTATACTGCTCATCTGCTCAGTTATCCTGAGGCATGTAACTTCTACTGAAATCAGGTTTTAAAATCAATTACACAACTCTGGGGACTTGAGTCTTCATTTATCCCTATCAAGTTTCTCTCAGTATCCAGAACTGAAACCAGCTAGCATGCTAACTACTAGGGAGTTGAATCATGTAACTTCCTTAAGAATATTAACTTTCAGAAATAATACAACTGATTCTATGAACGCCTATAAAGCTAGCAAATGATCAGGGAAAAGAATCACTTTAGGAGAGTTACATACTGTTTCAGGCATCACATGGACATCCTTGTATCATAGTAAATACCAAAAATTCTTCTGTGACAGTTTATCATTGTGATCAATCATTCTTCCAAAGGACTAAAAGCTACAAAACATCATGTCTTCCAGACTCTGCTACATAACTGTGCAATCAGAATTTTCTTCCTAGGTTGTGATGGAGTCAGATTAACTAATTAAGTTAAACTGTCTCTTCAAATTTAAGCTGCTACTGGAAAAACAGCTGCATCACTGCAGAGTCATTCTCATTATCCTGATATTCACATATGTAAAGGCCAAATTAAGTATGCATTCATGGGATACAGGAAAACAGGAACACAGTTACCACATCTACTACAAAAAACCACACACATTAGAACAGCAAACTATTTACTAGCAGCAGTGAGCAACTATGCAGAACTTAGTCTTAATTCAGATTGTGCTTTAAGAAACTGCTACCTAAATGAACAATAGTTAAACCAAACCTAACGGGCAAAATACTCATATTCTTACCTCCTTCATCTTCAACAGAATGTTTGATCAAGGTGTCAAGAGCCTTACTATAGTCTTCCAAAATCCAGTAAGCCATACTTCGCAGAAAAGGGTCACAATGCATGTTTCCTGAGCAATCTTTTCCCAGAAACACATTTCCCAAAATTCTCTTCTGTAGTATAGATTTGTAAGTACTAGATACTTCAAACTCCGACTCATAAAGTCTTGATATTACAAGAGCCAACTGAATATCATTCAGTTTTTCAAGGCAGACCTAATTGAAAATAAATATATTCACAAGATCAAACACTATAATTTCTCCTTTAATTAAAAGGATCACAAGACAGGAAGTGACATGAATCTGTTCAGACCAATGTAAACAGGTCTATCAGTTCCATAATAAATCAGCAGGAACTATTCAGAATAGCTGTGACCAACTACTATATGCAAGATCTGATTTGCAATTTGCTCATTTGAAGTCTGACATGACAACAGATCTTTGAAATCAAATGGCTTCAATAAATCATTTTTAGTGTGCACATACTACCTTTTGAAGCTAGATGTTTTGGTTACGAAGCTTTATAGAACAAACCCTTCATTAGTGAAGCAAATAATTTCCTCCCAACTTTTCAATTCAAACAAACCCAGGAAATATTTTTTTTTTGTGAAGGTATTCTCATAGCCAACCCACATCACTGCCAAACAGCCTTCGTTTTCAGATCTGGAACCTCCTAAAGAAAAACTATGTTGTTTTCATGTACGACAAGACAATCTGAAAGCAAGTTAATGATAGGTAGGTATCTTAACACTGTTATGGAGAAATTAACTGTGGGACTTCTTACTATCACTAATATGAGAGCTAAAACAGAATTAAAACATAAAGATCAAGGCTTTATATTTGTCATTAATAAAAAATCCCAGAATCTTCAGGGGTCATATTAAAGCAAAATGCAAGTAACATTCAAAACATTTGTAAGTTTGGGACAATATAACAGACTGAAACATTAAAAAAAAAGTTTATTATTTTATTACCTCCACTGCATCTTTTAGGTGTCCGGCCAACAAGAAAAATGCTGCAGAATGTTCAAAACGTTGTTTGCCAAGCAAAGAAAAAGCATTCTTTAATGCTGCTTTACGCCATCTATCCTCAGTAAAGTTGTTTCCAAAAAACTGTGTCATTTTAGTATCTTTTTGGGACCTGCATATTGAACATAATTGATAAAAATCTTACATATTTTAATAGATACATTACAACTCTTATTTGTCTCAGATGTCAGTAGAACTCTACACAGATCTTTTCATTAGGAAATACAGAGGCTCTCAGCCACACTGGGAGCTTCATATTTTAAAGTAACAAAAACTTTAGTATACAAAAACTAACGGTATTTTCAGCTAAGCAGATACAAATATAAAAAGCTCATTTTTCTCAGGTGAGTTCTCAAGAGTAAGTGACAATGCATACTACTTTTTAAAAGTTGGCAATGTTGATTATATTACAAAATGCCAGTTTGAAAGAGACATAATTCAGACCTCTGAACTTAGAAGTAAAATTTGTAACAAACTTTTCAAAAATATAACATGCCATTCCATACAATACACCGACAGTCCTTCAGAACCAAGAATTAAGCAGTGATTGCAATTACAGTAGATTTGAGACTAAAACTTGAAGTATGTACCTTCAGAAACAGCAACCGAATTACCTCAGTAAATGCAAGAACTACTGGTTAAATCTAGTGATTAATTTAAAAATTGAATCTCAGGTTAAAATGGTAGAATTTGTGCTTCTTTTGGATTACCACCAAATGCAATTTTTCTCCCGAAATTATACCAGACATTATGAAATTCCATGTAAGAGCTTGCATGTCTCCTACCTGTATAATCCCCAGATCACAGCCTTCTTTTTCATTGCAAGGTAAAAAATAGCTGCGTCAAGTGGATCATTGTTTCGCTGAAAAGCTGCTTTAGCCACCTGTGAAGACAGTTCAACAGCAAAAACCAATCAAAACGTAAATGACTCACAGTATTTCTGAGATTCTTGTTGCTTCTGGTATCCCATGCCCCAAAGTGCTTGGGAGGTCTCTTTAATACAGGATCTTTCCTCTCACTCTAAGTCTAACATAAGAATGCATGAAGATACCACAGCTTCAATCCCTCATTTCTGTTTGGTATTATTTAGCTAATGCTTTTCCAGTTCTAGAAGCTTTTTGGCAGATTTAATGGGAATGCCTACATCTGAAATCGTAACAAAATTAATTCATTAGTTGCTCTGGTAATCAAAGGACAGATGGAGTCTTGAAGAACAGGCTGGGACTAGTCACAACAGGAGAAGTTGTTTACAGGAGATTACTTTTGGAGGTTGGAAAGGAAAAAGGGGTAAGTGGCTGCAAGCCTAGTCCAAGACCCATGTAAGGTAACCTTAAATGCAGGCCCAGAATATTTGGAATTTCTTAATTGCAAGGCAGGTAAGTTTCATAAAGTGATAATTAATTACTTTTACTTTTCAATCTTCAGCAGAGAGATCCATTTTAGCACTTGGTGCTTTGTAGTCAAAGTATCTTGTGCATGTCATTTTCTAGCTCAATGCACCTGCCATTTCCAAGAGCTTAAAACAAGTGATAATGAGGCTAGGCTTATTGCTGCACCTATGATGATTAAAATACATACAAAAAAAACCAAATCCAAGCTAAAATATAACAATAGAAGGGTTTGTTATCATTAAAATGTATTGGTTTGCGAACAGATGTACAGTATCTTCGTAGAAACCTATCAGAAGTGGGGTAAAAGGAGAATCTTCTTTGTAACTGGTTTCCTATTTTTGCTATAAAAAAACCCTACATGCTTCATCTGTATATTGAGCATCCACAATAAGCAATGTACACTGCCACCTTTAAAATGGGAGTATTTAAAAGCCCAAGATGTACTTCACACTGGAATCTGAAGCCTCAAGTACTACAAAAACATCAAACACCTAAGTTCGTATTCATACCATAAACCAAGTGTACAAAAAAATACAGCACAAGACATTCAGAAACACTGAACATATCTGAAAATTTAAAACACATAAATACAAGGTAAACACCAGAGGACAGGTGCTTGAAAAAAGTCTGGCAATTTTGTTTCAGAATGTTATGTTTACCTTTTCTATGCATTTCCGTAGGCTATGGATATTTCGAACCCACCATCCTATACCCATAGCTCTGAGTTCTGACCACGATGGATCTCCTTTCTGCACTGCAGGGAGCATGCTCAATAGTTCTTCTTCTGCTACTGAATGAAATGCCCAGGCAAAATGACTAGTAGATAAGCCTATGTAATAAGCCATTAAAAAAAAAAAAAAAAAAAAGAAGAAGAAAGATTCACTAATAAAATAATCCAGAATCTTAAGTCAAAGAGGTGGGAAAGGGAGAAGGGAAGAAGGCAGAAATCCAAAACAAACACTTTGAAATGCATTTCTGGTAAGCCAATAGAAATTTAAGAATATTTGTAAGCACTGCATACCAAATATTAAAGAAAGCTCACTGCGTTGAAAGCATTTTTCACCTGCAAATTCTTTATGTAAGCTTGCAAGGAACAGTTACTGACTGAAGCTCAAAATACACTTATAGTGGGTGGCGTTAAGATTAGCCATGATGAAGTGCAACATACTGATTAAACTTTTCAAAGTTTTGAAAGGTAGGTTCACTATTTTGACTTAGATTAAAACATGCAAAGTTTCAGATAATCACAGTAGGAAACAGGTTTGAGGATAGAGATACAGAAAAAAACTGGAAAAAATGAAAAAAACACATAAGGAAGACAGCAATTACTAAGCAGCAGCACAGCCAGCTATAGATAATTGCAATTCTAGTTAGGGCCAGGAGATGCTTCTTTGCACAGAGGTGCACTCAGCTGCAGCTCTACAGATCCCTTGGAGGCACTTCTTACTCTCACCAATCTCTGAGCCCACCAGAAGCACAAGTATCTCAACTAGAAGTATTCCATCAGACAGCTAACTCAGCAGGGCTCTGCTGCGGCAGTCAGAGCAAATTCTTATCTGTGATGCAGCTGAGGGGTGCATGACTGTCATGATGACTAATGAAAGGGTAACAAAGCAATCACAGCCAGCCCTTCAGATTTGACTAGGCCTAATCAATCCAAATCTAATGTAATCCATCCCTTTTGTCATCTGCAGTATCAGGTTGGAACTACTTAAAACTATACCAAAGAAAACTATTTGAAATAGTTCATTGGGTAATTACAGTAAGCATATGAAAAAACATTTCACTCTTGAGTAGACTGTATGAGATTTTTTTCCCAAATATGCACTAAAAAACTGAGTAAACACATACTATATTTCCTACTGCATTACTGCTGCAGAAGGTTATTGAAACAACGTGGTCCTAGAAATACAGAAAAGCCAGATCTTTTGGGGAAATACAAAAAAACTAAAAGTAAAAAAGTGTTTTAAAAAAATCACTTTTAGTTCCAAGACCTGTACCTAAAATACAACAGACATTTTCTGCTTTGGCATACATTCATATTGAACAATTAAAAAAAACCAAAAAAACCAAAAAACCAAACACACAAAAAACCCCAACACAATAATTCATTGATTCTGCAGAGGCATGTCAACAGCACAGTGATCATATGTACAGCTACATCACAAAGATTCACCTCATCTAAAAAAACCTATCAGTTACCTTGGTGAAGCAGTTGAGCTCGATGTACAGGAGGAAGTGAAGTTGTTAGAAATGTATGAAGCCGAACAGCCAATAAAAATTTTAAACCACATTCATCAAGAGTTTCTCCACCTGGAATTAAATATTTTTATATGCACTTCAAATAAACTACTAGAAGTAGCTATTGGGTGTTTTAACAGAAGAAATATTTTACTGTTCTGTGATTACTAAGTAAGGCTTTAAATTCATACATATAATAGCTTAATCCATAATTCTTCCCTTTAAGGAAAGGGAAAGAGGAAAATTTCAAATACAAGTTTTCAAGTTATTTGTTCTTAATGCAAGAAAAAGTGTTATCATATAAAAAAAATTCCATAATCGTTTATCAGTTTCTCTACATATTGCAACAAACACTGGCCATTAAGAAAGCTGTCTCTAAAAATGAATTAGAAACAATTATGGTACGTGGACTGACAGACTAACACTGGCATTAACAGTTAGCAATACAAAATCTGATTTTATCAAAGTCTGAAGTCTTGAAACTTTAGTTAAAACAGTAAATGCAACGGCACAGTAAATTATACCAGCTACACTATGAAACTATGAAGTCTTTTCACAGGTCACAAAAATACTCCAAAATAGGAAAAACTCCCAAAAAAGGTTGTGAAGCATAGCAGTATGTTTAACTGGGAAGAGACATCTTACCCTGATTTCTGTCTCTGCTTTCTCCTATGTCAGTACTGGTAGTAGCAATTGTATCTGCCAAGGCCATCAACGACATTTGCTCCATCCTAGTCAGACCTGGCAAGCTTGAATGAAGCAAGTGACAGGAAAGAACCTGAGCATGCTCTGGTCCAAAGTAAGTTGGGCTGTACTGAGAAAGATCAATGACTTTTGGTTTCGAACTGTCTTCATCTGCATCAAATGTAACAAGTTCATCTGTACTTATAACAGTATTTTGAAAGAGATCTTCATAATTCTCATTGGGTGTATCTTTTTTACTTTGACTATTCTGATTATTAGACTTCTCTGAACAGGAATGAGATAAATCATCATCCGCAGCAAGTAGAGCATGCAAAGGCAACGGTGGAACAGAGTCTATTTCAATATAGTCTGTGGTCTCAGTTTTGCTGAATGTTTTGGGATCTCTTGCAGTACTTCCACTAGCACTGATGGTCAGAGATCTAAGCCTCTTATCATGATTAGGTTCAGATTCATTTACAGCAACAACTTCTCCAGCAATGCACTTCACCAAATGGGACAGAATGGCTTTTGCTCTACGTACTTTACCAAGATCCATGAGTTCCAACAGTTGATATGGATGGTACTGAGGTAAAGTGGGAGACAATGTATGAGCTGCTTCAAAAAGACCAGAATCTTCCATTTCCAGAGACAGATCACAGGCAGATCTTTTCCCACTAAGTTTCTGTGCAAGGCTGGTCATAGATCTGGTCAAGGTTCGCTTTGGTGGATGCAGAGCTGAGGCAGCTGATTGGCTTTGTTTCATTAAGCTAGTTATACACGGCATACTTCCGCAGTCTGTACTAACTAGTTCCTGCTTGGAAGAAGATTGCCACTGGGAGTAAACATGCATTTCACAATCCATTCCAACTACAAGAATGCCATCACGCACCCAAGACAAGGAGACTGGAAAAGGAGGTGACCCCTCTACAGATGAAACCAAGTCAACACAACGCAGCAGAACAAACCCAGAAAGGGTTGTAGCCTTCATACTGCCACTGTGAGAGACTGCTAAAATCTCCTTATCATTTTGTTCTTGCACTTTCCCAGACACCTGGCCAAACATATAAAGTTTTGACCCAATTCCCACTGTTAGAATATGTGAACCATCTTCTCTAGACATCCAATCTAAGCGTACCAAGTGCTTAGCGTTGGGCATAACATTTCCACCATGAGACAGAGAAACATCTTGTTGGTTATATGCCATTAAATTACTATCAATACTAACACCAGAGTCTAACGTGGTGCCTATCTCATCTAAATGAAGAGTCTGTTCTAGAATCCAAGAAGAACCCCCTGTAGATTCACATTCAAAAATACTAACATGCATTATAAATTCTTGAGAAAGACTACTATTTTTAGATGTTACCTGCTTGTACGCTACTGCTAATCTGTTTGTGTGTGCACAGCTAACTTCAGTTGGCCTTCCTGGAACATTAATAGCACTACTACTAAGAAGTCCATCCTCAATCAATAATGGCCACTCTTCCCATACATATGTAACATCACTGTGTGCGTTATATCCTGGCATGGAAGAAGCTGATGATTCAGTGGTAACTCTACATCTCCAGAATCGAACTTTCCCATCAGAACACAAAGTGGCCAGCAGATATGGTGCACGACAAACAGGATATATGGAAGAAGAACTTAGATGACCTAAAATTAAATAAAATACACTTTTACTTAGGGCAATATTAAAAAGCAAGTAAAAGAGTAAAGACATTTTTATTCAGTTATTTTACTATTTTGAAACAAAAAAAAATATTGTCACTTCCTCACAAAGAGGGTTGTTTGCAGGTCCTCACAAAAGGAGACAACATAAAAATACTATGAAACTGTTTTATTCTTTGTTTCCATTTCATACTCTAGAGAGGAGTCAAATTATACGACTTAAACCTGAATATTTATATCTATCATCTCTTTCATCAAACAAACATTTCCCATTCAGAAATCTAAAAATCTTTATAAAATATTTTGGAAAGACTGCTGATAGAAGCCTTAAAATTCAAGTACAGATACTATGAAAAAATTCATGAATGGCTACAAAAGCAAATTTGTGTTTCTAAAACACATTTTATTGCAAGAATCTGGAATTCAGTAAATATTATACCTTATAAAAAACAAAAGCTCTTAATGTTAACTCCAAGATGGAGATATAAACTCAGGAGAGCAAGTTTTAAAAAACCTTTTGAATCTACCTAATTTGTTTAAATTTTAACAAGTATCAAACTTCTTATTATTTTGTTTCTATTTTAAGACCAAAGTCAGAAAAGAAAAGATTCCTTATTTGATTCTTTAAAAAATAGATTACAAACCTGCTGATGGCTTTACACTTATTATCTCTACTCCTTCTGGTAAATTCAACTCTTGACTATACACCATTTTGGAAGACAGACTAAGCCAGCTGGTGCTCTGAAGGTTTGCTCTACAGGCTTGGTATTTTTGAGTGAAAGGTGATTGGATCTTCTCTGGATCTGGTGAAGAATGCAATTTTTCTGTTTGTGTTGCTGCTTCAGGTGGATTTGAATCTATTTTTTCACCTAAAAAAGTTTGCATTGTTAATTTAGAAAAGTCAATTATGTCTTTTAAAGTAAGAAGTAATTTTACTCACCTTAAAAGTTCCAAAAAGACAGCTAAAACATGACTTAAAATTTTACTTTCATTTTAATGAAATGTGTTCCCACATTCAGATTTAAGGAGAAATGCTAGCACACCACAGATGGAAAACTTCTGAAATTCTAGAACTGCTGAGAAGTTAAAGCTTAAACTTTTCAGAATTAAAAGAAAATCAAACTATAACCAGAAAGACCAAAACTGCAGAACAAAGAGGTATGTATGTGGTTATATATGGAAAATAATGCTTCATCAAGCACAAAATAGCCGAGCTAGAGAAAAATAAATTAAGATCTCCATGTCTTACCTTACAAATTGTGGAAAACTATTTTTTCAGAAATGTTTTGTTAATATTTGCTTAAAATGTAGGATCTTTGAGATTATATGACACAAATGCTTCATTATTAGGGTTTTTTTTTTTTTAACAAAACTCAACAACTGAAATATAAATTTGATGTGTTCTGGAACATGAAAATTGCCAACAGGTTGGCTGAAAAGCCTTATCAGTAACGTCATCATCATATAAGCAGATCAGAAAATTTTCATCTTTAGTCTTCTCATCAACTTATAAACTAATTGCAATAAAGTAACTGAAGAAATTCTGCCTTTGAAAGCAAGAGTAAGACAACTAGCAGTTTGGTTTAAGTGACGGGAATGTTGTAAGAGATTCCTTTGTTATGTGGTGAATGCCAGGTTTACACTTTCTTAAAATCTTTAAATGTTAACAGAAAACTACTGAAGTATATCATAGGTTACTTTAAAAGTTTAATAGTTTTATGGTAGTTTGCTAGTCTGAAAGAGAACCAGCAGCTTTCAGAACTTCAAAACTATTCATAATTGTAAAAGTATCTCTGAAGTTTAGGTGCTTCAGACTACAGTCCTATTTAGAACATGTGTAAACGCAAATTGCAGAACAAAAACTTCTGAGAAGCGAAAGATCTGAACTTGTAGGCCTTATTAAAACCAGATAAATGTATTTGCCCTTAGAATGCAGAAGTTATACCAAACTTTGAGCTCAGGCTGAACTCAAAAGCTTCAGCATTCTGAAGATTAATAAGTAATCAAGAAAGAATAGGCTGTGATGAAAGCTTGTAATCGAAGAATCACAGATTCTTTTCAAAATGCTGAAATACAATTTAGAACAGGCTGAATAGACAATATATTCATCAGATAGTGACTTTTCTTAAAACAGAAAACTATAAGGAAGAGGGCTTACCTACTGAAACAGGAATTGACTTCAAATGTAAATGCCACATATGTAGTAATGAATGGTTCTGAGCATACTCTATTACTATTAAGTAGAATTTTTCAGAGAATCCATTCTGCTGATTTCCTGATGAAATTCAGAACAGGAAGATCTTAGAAGTTATTCACCTGAAAGCAGAACTAAATTTTGCTAGCCTGAAAATAATCATATTATCATGAACTCATACTGAAATGCAATGGTATGACTGCATCCAACTCTGCTACATTAGTTTTCTCAGTGTTTTATCACAAGCAATAACCACTACAATTACAGGTATTCACATGAAGAACTGTCAATGTTTTCTTTTAGAAAGAACAACATATCTGCCTGAATTGACTATATTTAGGGTTAAATCACAGAACTTACTTTTAGCTCTACACCTTTGTCTTTTACATGTTTGTCCCTTAGATGCCTGTTACGGGCAACTGTAACTGTTAAAACCTTGAGGTAGATAGAGGTTTGTCCTTTAATGTATAAAAAGTATACAAACTACATCCAGAGAAGAAATGCCATTTCAACAGATGGGAAGTTACAGCCTGCTCTAATGAACAGGCTCATTGATCACAACCCAGCAGACCAACTACATAGCCTGGAATGCACAAGCAGTACACTGTTTCTTCCTAAGAAATTATCCGCTATAGGTCCACCCCAAGAAAAGACAACATGAGTTGCAATAATCAGTAGAAGCCCATTTCTGGAGCATGCACCAAGCCATTCTCCTTCCTCAGCACCAAAGTAAACCCATTACGGCCAAGGAGGAATAGTTGTTTAGTGGCCATCTTCCCTCCACGATTCTTTCAACCCTTCTTTAGGTGTGCATCTACATAAAACACCATCAAGAATAAGATGTATTTGCCCCGTGGGTTTGACATTGGGTTGCTTATGGTACTGCAGAAAAAACACAATTTCGTATGTTCCTTTTTTAAAAACAATGTGAGTTGAATACTTATATGCTTTATTAAAGAGGAAAGAGTGGGAGCTTTTAAAACTAAAAAGCTTTAAAGTACTAGAAAATATTTTCAAATTACAAAGTATGCAAATGATACACTTCTAATTTAAAAGTTTTTCAAAGGGTCCATTTAGCTCAAGTTCTTACATGGAACAATCCACAGAGACCTTCAGAACACATGCATATATAAACTGTTGTCCTTTTCTAAGATCAAATAGCTTCCATAGTTATCTTAAAGCCCTCTCTGTATATCATACTCAAGATGCAAACATGACAAATTTACACTGGAGTTACACTTCTTTCTGTTCTCTATTTTGTTCCTAATTTTCAACATCCTGTTTGCACTTTTTTACTTTCACTGAGAATTGAGTTGACATTTTCATTATGTCCATTACTCCAAATCTCTTTCTGGACTAGAAATAGCTAATTCAGAATTGATCACTATGTATATACAGTTCAGGTAATACTTCCCTAGATGTCTCCCTTTTAACAAAAACAAATGTTGAGTACCAAGTTCTTATGCAACATTTTGACACTGTTCCACAGTTCTGCTTCCTTTTATTCAGCATTACTTGTTATCACAAACTTTACTCTGACCCTTTTTTTTCCCACATTATTTCACTGGAACAGAGCAAAACAAAGCTGAGATGCCTGCAACACAACCACTGACTCACTTCAAGGAAAACTGATCATTTATTCCACAGCAATTCATATCTGACCTACAAATCCATACACGACTCACAGTATTGTGTTTTACAGTTCGGTTGGGGGGGATTTGTTTGACCTGTAATTTATTATACCGCAAAAGGACTGAGGAATGGTATTTAGCTGATGTAAAGGATGAACATTCACCATGAAAGAATGCAATAAGCTTTGTCTGTGTCATACCCTACAGTTACAGGCTCTACATTTAAAACCCTTTGCATACATGTAAGAAAGGTACCAGCAAAATACACTACAGGATGGGTATCTCATGATTTAAGCTACTTTATCAAAAATTTGGTTGCACACTACTCTTAAAGGAAGTGAAACACCTGTGAGTTTCATTAGACTAGGTTTTCTTCTTTGGTATATAAAGATCTCAAATCAGGTAAGGGGTTTGACCTTAAAAAGCTAAGATGTATAAAACAAGTTCCGTTTCCTCTGTGGAATGAAAAATATACTTTGTCTTCAATGTTCTATGAAAAGAATTACTTACCACAATCTGATAAATTATTCTTCTTTTCAGGTACTTCCTTCTCCTGGTGATGTAAAATGAACTCTTCTTGAAAAACATGCAATAACTGCGTTTTCCTGCCATGCTATGAAAGTAAAAACACACAACAAGAGAACATCATGGAGTGTACTGTTTAAGATTGCTCTCGAACATGGCAGCTTTTAACTTGATAAATCATACACGTCAATGAAAGATTTCTCAAGAAAACATACCTTCATTATTCAGAGCCTTCTAATTTACAGGTACTATGAAACCAAACGCAGGTGTATGTCAAAATCAAACTTTACATACCTTATCTTTTCCTGATGCAGAGCTACAGGTATAGCATTTATTATTATAACTTCTTAAACAAGTTAATTATGGTATAAAATGAGTATGGGGGGCAGGGGGGAAAGAAACTTACAAGCTCTGTGATAGCATCCAGTTCAATGATACATCCTGGGCGAGCCGTAGATTGCTGACTTATGATGTTAAAAACTTCACCAACATACTTCTGTTTAAAAAGAGTCAGGAGGGTGGTCTTGTTAACTCAGTTTTGTGCATTGCTGCGGCACAGCCTTCGAGGTAGGTGCAATACCACTAAGCAAGTATTAACTAAAGTATTAAAAATACACTGATTACAATCCACCAAGAACACAGGTAACATTCCCAGTTTTATCAAGAGCCGCATTGCTTTCGATGGCTGAAAGATGATGAGAACATTTGGAAAGACTCACATTCAGCCGTTTACTGTCCCTTCCCCAAGCTGCATTGTCTTCTCAACTTTTCCTTAGGATGGACAATGCACACACACAGTTTGTTGCTGTTATTACTCCTTGTAGTGCAAAGGTTTCAGAGGTACTTCCCAACCATTGACCTGCCTCAATATGCAGAGTTTGAGATTAAATGGAATGCAGTATGGCTACAATGCTAAAAATCTTTACCATATCTGTTTTTACAAGCCAAACTAAACTATCATAACCTGCAAAATCCTCAGCAATCAGCTTAGTTGCCAGCAAGTCTAAAACTAGTGCTACTGAATGAAGTTCCAACCTTCAGCCTTTTACTTACAGAAATTTCTGGATTGGAGAGCTCACACAAAAGTTTCTTAGCATCTATTACAGCTTGATATAATCTCAAATGCAGTCCATCACTAGCCACAAAGCAGGCACTTGGAGAATTACAGTATGCACCTGAAAAAATGAGAATGCAAGAAGTGCTAAAAATATTCAAACACCAACTTGCTCTCTTCTTTTTTTGGCAAAAGGCAATTTTGAAGTTATGAAAGAAAGCAATACAGCATAAGAAAAATTCTCTCTTCCTAGTTTATGTTCACAAGCAAAAACTACGAAGTTTAATGCTGCACTCGGCAAGCAAGTCAAAGTATAGGAAAGGAATTAAAAATCCCATTTACAAACCACAGCAAAATCTGCCTGTGCTTTTGAAGTGTTCAACATGCTCTGTAGTATGCACTAACATCCAAGTAATTTATTGCATTAGCTTCTAAAATACCAAACACATAAACGAAGGCAGAAGAACACAGGAATTCTTCACACTGGAATAAATAATTTCCAAGTAGCAGCTTGGAAATCTGTGAAATAAAGGACTCATGCTTAAAACTTTCCAATGCATTAAAATACATCTAAATTATCTATTTAACGGCATCATTACATTACATTACTTTTATTCCAGAACACTTCACAAATCAGAAAATGAAACTCACCAAGGCAATAGCTGGGTATAAGTGTGGGCAGCCATGCAACATTAGAAAAAGCTGAAACATGGAGAGAATTGATCCGGGCAAGTTCAGAAACTCCACCAGAAAAGGACAGAGGCCCAACCGGGTCAACTCGCCAAAGAATAAGTTCACTGTAAACCACATTGGGATCCTGAGATGTTACATTTGCATTGCCTCTACTCTGAAGTCTTACTGGTGACTCATGAGACTTTAAAGAATCATTTGCCTGTTCTGCATTCTCAACATCTGGTGAAATTAGAGCATTGTGATGTGAGGTTGTAAGCAGCAGTGGTAACACTGAGTGGCAAGCCAAGTCATTCAGATGAAAACGGTGACCACAATATCTCGATTTATGCGAAATACTGAGTACAGTTGAAAAAGCAGATTCCTCGGCAAAACTCACTAGCCACTGGTTCAATGACCCATCTGCATGTTTGGAAATCATCATAACATTAGGCGTGAAGATACTTAGTTTTAAACTGTTGGTTGATTTACTGTGTCCAGAAGAGATAAGCATAGATGAGGATCGTGTAAGGCCAGGAGGCTTTTGTTTGCCTTGTTGAATAGCTAAGTCAACATTTTTGGTACAAGCGTACATCACTATACTTCTGCAAAGGGAGTTTGCATCACCCGTTGGAAATGCAACAGGAATTCTCGAGACAAACGACACCTGGAATTTTTTGAAAGGGGAAAAAAAGTAAAGTTATTTTCTCACCATACTTCTCACTGACTAACAATGCATAACCCAGAAAAAATAAAAGTACCTGCACCTGGCGAAACATGCCAGGCTGGTATTCATCTAGCCAGTCCACATGCCATACCAGTAGTGAACCATCCATAGGATGTATACTGAATAGCATGTCAGCATTTTTACTCCATTCAGAAAGTAGTACTTCAATTTCATGATCAATAATAGCAGAAGATAAAGGAACAAGGCTTGAATTTGGAGTAGTTTTTTCATCCCCCGATTCCTTCTTTTCTTGACTTCCTTTTTGTTCATCTCCATTTTCATCAACCTCTAGAACACATAGAGATATATATTTATTATATTCAAAAGCAGAAGTATAACAAGCAGTGTTACTGGAGCACCTTTCAGGCCTTTTATAAGCCACTCATATAAGCACAAATTTAAAATAATGAAAGTTTTAACCAGAAATCCTCTAGTGGACCTAAATAACTAAAAAACCAAAGTAGTTTATATTGTACCTTAATTTGAAATACTTTTTTTTTCCCCATTTTATATAAATTTTTGCATGCATAGGTAGAACAAAAGCAGTCACCTCCAAACTCTATATATTTAAATTCATTTACTGTACTATATTATAGAATAAAGATATTTAAATTAGGTGCACATTGGTATTAAAAAAGTTCTTTCTAAGGTTGCACTTCCTTCCTTAAAAATGTTAAAAGTACACATTTTCAGGCAAAGGCCTCCAGGTCAGCCTGGAGTTTTATATAAATAACAGTTTTCAGCACAAATAATTCAGTCTCTGAAACAACCATAAACAAATTCAGAATTTCTAGATACAGATTTTTAAATGTCACTTAGGTATTTCCAGCATAAGGGAAGGAAATGCATAGAAATGCTACTGTAATCTGTCCATATCCTTACACGAGAAGTTGCCCATTTCTTCACCTGAAAGAAAACTACAAATTACTTCATAAAATGAAAGCCATTTGTCTATGATAAGACTTCTACCTTCTTCTGATCTGCCATCCATTTGATTAGACTCCTCGGTGTTAGTCTCAGGAGAATGATGCTCAAAACTCTTTTGAAGTTGTTGCAAAAATACTTCCATGGATAAGGTAAAATGAAGTTCTTTATTGTTTAGCCAGTGGACAACAAAAGGTCCACTTTTTTCTTCATTGTCACCAAGACTCAGAGATGTGATAGAAGGCAGTAGAGGAATATCTATAAGAAAAAGATGCTTACATTTTTGAAAACCAAGTAGTTTGGTCAAAAAATAATTTCAGATAAACTGCTTTTAAGCAGAAACCCTACCACGCAAAAATACACTAAGTGTATTGCCACTTGTCATTCCTTCCACCATCATCATCTACCTTCAGTATTAAATTGCTTGACTGCTACTACAAGACATGTTCCACAGGAAGGCTCTTGGGTATGCATTAGGATTACGTATGGCCTTGCACTGTTAACATCTTCATGATGTAACACTGTCTTGCAGGTTAATTTACCTTGTCTTTTGCTTCTACATCTCAGTGTGAATCAAATAATTTAAGCATTAATTTCCCAACATTTAGTCTACAATGGAGGTTGCAGTAGGTATACGCTGTAATCAGGGACCACATATGACAGGGGCTTACACCAGCAAAAAAGCAGTACAGTGACCAGCTGAGGTCCCCTGTTAACACCATCACATAAAAGCCAGAATTTGATTCCTGTAGATTCCATTACTATTTTACATTGCCCTATGATGCTACTTGGTGTCCCAAGTGGCTGTGAAAAATAAAGCACTAGTCACAAAGTAAGTGATGGAAGCAAGTACCAGACTGCTGCAGAGTAACATCATCTCAATTAAGCGTGCTAAAAAGCAGCTTAGATTATTTACTGCAATTTCCTCAAATGAGCCATACAGCAACATTGTACAAGTTCAACCTGCATTTAATTCCCACCTAGAAGTCTCCATACAGACTTCTCATTCCCTTCTATTCCCTATTTATGCAGCATTACTTAAATTCCATGCCCTGGGAGACAAAATACTTTTTACCCCAGTTCTGGATTTTGATTTTTTTTCAAAGGCAGTAATGGCTTTGAATTAATTACCCTCCAGCATAGCTTAAGAAAACAATAACCAAGAGCACACAGATAGAAGAAAGGACCATCAGGGCTTACCAGCAATGCAGGGAGGAAATGCAATAGCAGAAGGGGGCAAGAGGACCACAGAGTATTTAATAAATACAGTCTGTCTTCCTAAAAAGGCCAATTAACGCCAGTCTCAAAAATACTGTAATACATTTGGCAAAAACAGAACTTCAGAGGGAAGAATTCTGTTGACCTCTCTTTGGAAGTCAAAGCTACAGCAGATGTGAATAAGAAGGTGAACTAGAAAGATAATTTTCAGATTAGATTATAAATCTATGTACTTCGAATATGTATCAAAAGATCACTAAAGAAATCACTTCGCCCCCCCCTTCTCCTGCCTCAAAACTATCAACTTCTAACTGGTGCTTAGGTCTGGACAAAATCCTTTGTGAATTTCTATTTGCTTCATAAACAACATTCACTCTTTCCAGGAAACTAAGGTCTTAAAATTCAATACATTCTTCTAGATTTGCCTACAGATAATTTTGTCCTAACAACCATTGCTTATTCCTTTCACAGAACTCCACCGAGGCTGAATACCAGTATAAGTAACACTGCAGTATAAAAGAAGGTCTGAAGGATTTTGTTGCTATAAGAAAGTAAGTTTCAAAATTAAACAACAGAACACAAATACAGTAAAAATTAAGAGGACATCTATTCTTGTATATGATAGCATTAATTCTTAAAAAAGTCAAGTGGATGAGAGATAAAGCTGCTTTGGCCTTAGTTTTTATCAAGTACTCTGAATAGTCTAAGGGCAAATTTTCAAGTAAAAGATCATAAACTGATATAAATGAAAGAAAATACAATTAGGTTTTCAGATTAAATTTCATTTTAAAAGGGCAAACTAAAAGGTCTACTTAAAGAATATGGTTAGACCAAGGTATTTAAGGACTTGACTGTGAGCGAGGACAGATATTTCTGCAAATTAACATTTAAGATGGGAAAGTTTCATGGAGAACCTCTGAAGTAAGAACAATCCATTACCCTTCAAGCCACCAAGTTAAAGACCAAGTGATGAAACAGACAGTATCAAGATAGATAATATTAATACAGATAATGTAGAAGGAAAAAAGATTAAAAAGACTGAAGACAAGTGTTAGACACCTAGGAAAATCTTTTACCATTCTTTTCCAAAATGTTTTTATTCCCATTCTGTGAATTTGCTGTTGGGCACATTTATATTGCAAAAACTAAAAGCTAAATTAAAGTTTACTTAGTTACTACGTACAAACAAACAAGGAAAGAAGTGCATTAAGATCAGGTAAGAGAAAGACAGTGAAAGATCATGTGCTATGCACATGAAAAGGTTAGCTAGCTCCTTGTGCAATTTTAAGATGCAGAAAAGCAGAGAACTACAAAACTCCAAGATGATCTGGAGAAATCTTCCTCTATGACACTGGGCTGTAACATGTGTAATGACTGGAGGCATTTCCTGTAGAAATAGGATAACATTGATGGTACAGCACAAAACTGCAAGAAGATTCTGATATGACTAGAATCACATCAAGCCTATCTTTTAAAAGAACCATGAAACAACACTAAAAAAGGTGAAGATTAATCTTACAGGAAGAAGTGTTTACAGCTTGCTTAGCACAGAAATGGTAATGGAAACCAACAGTTGTTTATAATCATACCAGACACTATACAGCTACAAATATGAATTAATCATGAATGGCTTTAGGTCAAAATTGGCCTTTCAAACAAGGGTTAAGCAGGAACAAAAAAACCTAAACTATTTAAAAATACTGTAAGACAGAGCTTAACTAGTTCAAGAAAAGGATTATGTAATATGTTTGTTCATTAAGTCTAGATGCAGGAAATCACATCACAGCAATAAAACCTTAATGAAAGGTCATCAATATTGCACTTCTATTCAGTTTTTCAACGAGGAGACGTGCTTCATTTACAGCAGACACAAATGATTACAGAGACAGAAATATTAGCAAGTATAGGGGATTTTGCTTAATGCCTATCATGATACTGCTTGAGTGCAAGAGATTATTATTAATAAAGTTCATGGTACAAAAGATGAAGGCGTGTTTTGCTTGGTTTAGAGACAGAAGTACAGGGATGTCTGCCTACTTCAGACACTTAAGTGTCAGGTACTCATTTTAAGAAGCTTGGACACTAATTTATCAGCATGCTCCCAGTATCATACACAATTCCCAGTGAATTTGTAATTCCAGTTACAAATACTTAGCCTTCTGCATCTCAGACCACTGTCAATCTCAGTTAAAAGATGATCAAAAATGAAAGACAGGATTACTGTAGAGAAAATTTACTCAAATAATTCTATGACTGTAGAAAGAAGGTTCTGTCATCCATTAAATGAAACTAACATGCTAGTAATTTTGCATAATCATGTAAACACTGTACAAACACATCTGAGCCAGTCAAGCTTACACAGACAACACAGACCTAAAAGAAATTGTGGCTCACCCTGTAGCAAAGACTTAACACAGTTCTTACCTGTGGCTGGATTGATACTGGCAGCAATATGGAAGTGACAAAGTGCATTCGCATGAGGAGGGATGTTCCTGTGAACTTCGTGGGGGTCTTGCTGATGTGGAGCATATCCAGTATGTGCTACAACAGCACCCGACCTCCTCCTTCCTCGTCGAAAGTGCCTCAGGTTTAACTGCATGAAGAATAAGGTGTCATTTTAATTCCTTTCAAAAAGAAAAAGCAGATTTAAACTGTAAGATGTTTTCTAGATATTAGTAAATGAAATTTTTCAGTTTAAAAGCTACTTTAAACCATTGTTGGAGTTTCTCGGAAAAATTACACTGTGCAGGTTGTGTCTGCAGGAGAGACATACTAGTGCCTTCAGATTCATTTATGAAGGCACATACAGTACCTCAACATAGTAACTGCTTCATATTTCAGTCTCCAGACAATGCTCATGCAGTTTTTATACTTTGACAGAAAATACTATGTGGAACTAACAAAGCAGCAAAATTGAATAATCTCATTTCAGAGACTGTCTCACTCCACATACTGCACAGTTCAAGCCCACTGACCTGTAGATACCTACACAAGCACCAAAAGATACAAGGTGGTATACAATTTATATTAAGGACTGTATTACGCTCTTGCTATTCCTCTTTACTTGCTATCCTTTGCATCTTACCACAACATGTTCACATAGAATAGTTTTCTCTCCATTTTCATGTAATTGTTATTTCTGATGTCTAATGTTGCCTCTTATTTTCAACAGGAACACAGAACCGTCTCCAGCTTCCTTTCCTCTCCCCTCTCTGAATATTTTTTCTTCCTTGTGTTTTGCCTTTCAGCCCACAATGCCCACACATACAGTTTTGTAGGAGATCACTAATGCTTCACCTTCCCCCTGCTTCCCACTGATTAGAAAACACGTGTCTGGTAAGGATCATTTGCCTTACAGATACAGCTTACAAGCACTGTGCTCTACTGGAGGACTACAGCAGAAAGGCAACAAAGGCTACCTTTCTTCCCTCTGTATTATCACTGTCTTTGCAGTTGCAGAAGCCAGAGAACATCTCAGCCTCAGAAGTAACAGTTGAGCCCCTACCATATATTTTAAAGCAGTATCATTAGCGGGTTTCACATAACCTATATACAATATGTGCTCCATACTGTTCCTAGTCCTGTGAACTACATATTGGATTGCACTTTGCTTCAGTCACCAGAGCAAGACAGGCAGTAGTGACATAAGAACAGTGTGTCTTCTAAAGTGAAAGTTCAGTAGGATGGCCATCAGATTAATCTTCCCAAGGAAGATTTCAATTAAATTCACTCTTTTGTAACATTTTATGCATATCTATGGCATAAAGGATTTCAGCTTAATATACCTGTTCAAGCTATTAATTACAATCCTGTCTAAAATTACATGTGTGTGTATATGTGTTCAATATCTCTGTTCAGTTTCACTTCTTACCTCTAAAGCGTTTTGCACTTTCTCCTTACTTGAAGTATTTCTTTTGAAGTTATTTGTGAAGTTCACTGATCCACTCCAATTGTTGTATCCTCCACCATACAACAGACTGTCATTGGGTAACAAAGTCTCTGCCCAGAGACGACAAACATTATCCTTACAGCAAGTCAGGAGTACATTGCAGACAGCACCACTAATGAAAGAAAATTTAAGGCGTGAAGAAGCTGCTTAGCTGCTTACTGTCACATATCAACATAAAGCAACAGTTCCAGTTTTCCTTTATCAGTTTCCAGAATTGCACCAAGTAATTTAAAGACAGTACACAAACAAAAACTCAACAATCCATTCTTAGGAAAACAAATTATGTATGAACTACTTCCTTGTCTATTCAATATCTGAATATGAACTACCGCAAACTTCATTACACAACTGTGCAACACCAAATCATGGATCTTGATTCTAAATTAAAAACGTAGGCTTTTTCTACTCCAGCTATGACTAATTCTGTGAAGTCCTTCACATAAAAAAAGCACATAAAAAAACCTATTCTGGATACCTGTTCTCAATTCTCCAGATCTTACTGCTATACAGCACTTACAAAATTCTATAGCCAAACCAGAGAAACCACAGTAACACCAGGAATAAAACAGCCAATTTAAAACTACAAACTTTTCTTAATAACTATTTTTTTAAATGCAATTTGTGTTACATATACATAAAAAAAAATTAACCTAAACTAGGCACTACAAAAACCTATGCAGATCATCCAGTTTCCAGTTCATGTAAGTTTGCAAACTGATTTTAGCTAAGACTTGAAAACTATATGGATCATCTGACTGGACTATACAGCAGTAAACTTCCTCAGGCATCATGGAGGAGGTGAATTTCCAAAACTGATTTAAGGATTACAGTAATGGCTTCATAAGGAGTCTTCTACTTAAAGGTTCTTATATAAGAGGATAAACTTGCTTAAACACACTAAGGTATGCAGAATTCAAATGGCTACTATTTGGAATAATACAGCAAAAAGACGGTTGCAAACTTGCTAATACTACTCCAGTTTGAGATCGCAGTTAGTACTGAAAACTAGGGACAGGTTATTTAGGAATCATCCAAATACATGCAAAAAAAATGAACCAGGCCCAAAACATCAATTCCAAATGATCATTTTAATAAAATCTCCAGATACTGTTTCTGACAGGGGTCCGGTTTTACACTAGGTAGAGAAGTAAGACAGAAACAATTAAACGAGAAAGATGAGAAATGACAGTTTTAATCTGCTCTGATTCCATTAGGACACAAAAAGACAGAACAAGCTGACATCAAATGCATGCATGGTCATTTAAGACAGAGCAACCAAAAAGATGCAAGGAGAGGTAATTTTACAATATCCAATTTTACATTTAGTCCAATCTCTAAGCCAGTTTGTGGGACTCCCTTTCTATCTTTCCAGTTCCTTCCCAGGTAAAATGATACTTACCAATCTCCCAAGAACTTCAGTGTAAAAGAATTAAGACCAACACACACAAACAATAAACAAGGTCTGCAAACACTAATAACCTCAGTAAACTGTAAAACTTGTGTGACTGTTGACTGCACAGCTGGGAAGACTGTACAGTTTAGGGGTTTTGGGGCATTTTACAAACATCAGATTATTAGAACTACTGACCGTGGCATGAATTTACTGGTCTTTCTCCATGAAAATGAGTTTACTGATCGAGGGTGAGCCAAATACACAAATGAAAAATCAATTTTTGCTTCATTTTCTGGACTTGTGCCAGGTGGTGTTACGGCTGATCGCCAACTGTCTGTATTGTACCATACCTTCACAAGACAATCATCCTGGGGAAAGTAAAAAGACAGTAAGACTACCTTGCATAAGAATATGATGCACTTCATGTACTTCTAGGTACGTCTCCTGGGTTTGTATTTTTTCTTTTAAGCAGAAAACTTTTCTGGCAGCAGAAAGTCAGTTCAGTAAACAGAACTTCAAAAGCTGATCTTAAAGAAAACATGGTAGCAGAGCTTTCTTTTAATCTCTCTTGCCATTATTAACTTGGATTTAATTTTGCTCCTTCTGAACAGCTGCCAGTTTTTAACCACAAAAATGCAAGCTGTGCTGGCTTGAGCTGGTGTTCAAATGTTAATACAATTAATTGTACTTTGACAGAAAACCCCCAAAACCTACACACACATATTAAAGTGTTAGGAATATAAACAAAGGTCAAAGAAGACACCTCAAAAAAATCAAGCTCAGTACTACTCAGCCTGCTTTTCTTACATATGTATATATATAAATTGAAAACATCATATTCCCAGTATTCTACTTCTGATGCCTTTAAAGGACTAGTCCTGTTTCTCCTGGAGAAGACAACCAAGAGGGCATCTTTTCAATGCCCACAAATAGCTTTGGGGCAAGTGTCAAGAGGATGGGGCCAGGCTCTTTTCAGTGATGCCCAGCAACAGGACAAGGGGCAATGGGCACAACCTGCAACACAGGAACTTCCATCTGCATATGAGGAAGAACATTTTTACCTTGAGGGTGACAGAGCACTGGACCAGGCTGCCCGGAGAGCTGGTGGAGTCTCCTTCTCTGGAGACATTCAAAACCCGCCCAGATGTGATCCTGTGCAACCTGCTCCAGGTGAACCTGCTTTAGCAGGGGGCTGGACTAGATGATCTCAAGAGGTCCCTTCTAACCCTGACCATTCTGTGATTCTGTGACTAGATAAATTAATCTGGATCTAGATTCCTAAGTTGCTGATAAACTATTAAATATGAATGGTAGTGAAATATTATATTAACCTTGGTATGCTTAACATAACCCTCTTGAGGGGAGGTTGTTTTGCTGACCAGCACCTTCTCTCATAAAAAAATGCACTTTTTTTTCTGTGTCATATTTCTTTAATTTTAAAGATTCTGCAGACAGGTAATTAACTTAGTAATTTATGATAAAAAAACCCATTACTCATTTTCCTACTTAGTAATTGTGCTTTGCCTGAGTTTGTAATCTAAGATGACACAACAGGATATAAAATATTCCAGTCAAAAAGTCTGCAAGAATATTACCCCACAAAAGCTATTTTCAGATTAATTTATTTTCCTACAATTCAATTGTAACATTAGACTCCATTAAAACCTGATCTTTAAAATAAACTCGTTTTGAACAAAAAAAATATACAGTGAAATACATACAGTACATATTGCCAACAATAACAAAATACTTTTTTTAAAAAATAAAACCTGTAATCAAACAATTTTCTAAGTAATAGTTATCTTAAACATGACTGGAATAAATCTCCTTTCAGCCAGTAAATCACTAAAGACACCGCAGAACATTTAGCAAGCAATATGGCATCCCAAACAAGCAAAAAAGTAATGGAGCGTAAGAATTTGTTGCTTAGTTATTATTCTGAATCAAGTTTATCAAGGAAATCTAGTATTTCACTTCAAGTATTAGAAACTAGTCAGTTTAGTTTATAGAATACACTTCATTTAGAAAAAGGAAATTTAGACTATTTTACAGATTTGTTACATCTTTGTCTCCTCCCTAAAGATAGGAGATGCCTTAAAAGTTTAGCCTTCTAAGCAAGCATAACTATCTGAAATGGCAAGCTTTAGAGGAAAAAACTAAACACCTACAACTCAGCAAAGTATGTTACTCATCTGTTCTTGATGCACACAACTGAATCATGACAATATAGATGACAACTACCTTTTACAAGCAAGACTTGTTTGCAGATTGAACAGCCCTTGAATCTTTCTGCTTCAAGCATGTATTACCAGGACATTATGATCTAACCAGCAAAGTTCCACACACTATTACCAAATCAAACATTGTTCTAACCAATCTTTATGTGTACGTGCCAAATTTTCAATCACACCTCTGACGCAGACTAGACCAAACTGCACAACTGTCTTTCATTCTTAAGTCTGAAACTCATTCTGTCAGGTTAACACTGTTCTGGAGTCTGTTACACTTACAACAGGTTTTCACTAGTCTCATCAACGGCATTGTCCCGCATAACCTTACATACTAGCATTTTGTTTCCTTTGTAATAATTCTGCAGTCTCTGCTAGGTTCTTTAGTTGGTAGCACATACTTTATGCTTACCTGCATCTGTTAATCTGTATTAAAACTGCTTATACCGTTAAACAAACAAAACCCAAACAGGAAACTTGTTTTTTAAATAGTAATCTGAAAGCCTTTTTTTTTTCCTACAATCTACTTTGATAATGCCATAAATTCTCAAAGATGGATCTGGACATTCTTAAGGGAACTTTTTGACCAATGTCAATGAGACTCTCCCCTCAAAAACAACAGTGCTATCTGCAGAAAACTACTCATTTCATATCCCTTAACAAGTCATATAAATTCTTGTATGGATTTGTCACACCTTTTCACTGAACCCTCTACATGATCTTGATTTTTTTTCTGCTTTGACTTGTTATGTTATATTCTCTTACAAAACCTGAACAACAAGTTTTGTAGTATACAGAAAATATTAGTTCATTAGTGTTTAATGAAGTGAAAAGATATGATGGTGACATTTTGTCTCCCCCCACTCCACCCCACCCCCCTGCATTTTTTTGGCAATGCTTTTGCTTTTTCTGATAAACCACTCAATACTGAGCACACAGAACTGATCTCCAAAACTGGCCACAAACATGGACATTAATTATGTGTGAATATACCTGTGGCGGGGAATGTGAATTATCTTCTATGTACACAAACAGGCATACAGGTATTTATGCAAAAATATATTAAAGGGCTATTTTTTATTAATAGTGTCACAATAATAATCAAACACTGAATATATTTTCTCACTAGAGGAATATCCAGCAGTGAGCTTATCCACACGTCTCCCCCATTCCCCAAAACTCTTCTCTTTCTGACTTCTTATAATTGGGTACTGATTAAAAATAGGTATTTTAAAAGTGTAAGCACTGAGTATTTGTTGGGCACCCTGCCACATACTACCTTTTTCCCAAATAGATATTTACCAAAACGTAGATGTGCACAGAGGGATTACAGGAAATACTAAGCAAAAAGTATAAAAAAGAAAATTTTCATTAAAAAGCTTTTTATTTTTTTAATTGTGTCTTTTGTTTTGTTCATTTAATAGCTTATTTGAGTTAGTGCAAAATAATTAGAAAAAAATGCTTACCTTTCCAGCAGTAGCAAAAAACTCCCCATCTGGTGAGAATTTCATTAAACAAATTTGAGAAGCAGTTCTATGAAATAAAAGACAATTAAAAACAGAAAATAAGTTTTAAGAACTTTTTCAGGACTCTAAACCTTTTTTGCCCTTGAACTCATAAAAATGATTTAATTCTTAAATGCAAGTGTACATCGTACTGTGTGGAACAACTTCAGCTTTAACAAAGTCCAGGACTAGTAGGCAAACTTGTGTACAACACATAGTAGTGGCCGCACAGGAAAAACAAAGCCAAAAAGCTACAGCTGAGGGCGCTACAATATTCAATATTCCAAAATATTATATGACAAAACCAGCTGCCAACAGATTAAACTGTACGCAGATATGCTCTACTTCCACTTCACAATCATTTGAAATTTCAATTTATTTCTGCTGTCCCATATTATCTTCCAACTTACCTGAAAGACATCTCCATTTTTCACACTTCCTACAGTTGTAACTCAAGAAAACAAAAAGGTGTAAAACCAATAATGTAGTTAAGTAATATCTGAAATTTCACATTATTAGCCACACTGGTAAAGACGCCACACCAAAACAATCTAAACCCTAAGTATGTGGTTCATTTTTGCTGTGTTTTACTTTCATTGGAAATACCAATAAATGAGCTTTTTTTTCATAGGTTTTGAAGCATCAAAGCTATTGCTTAAGTGACAGTCTTATTAATGGCAACAAGAACATACAAGAATTAAATTCTGCAGCACAAGTACAGTATACATTTTCAATGTGACTTAATTAGACATGTCTAACAGGTTGTAAAGGCCCGACTTTCAGGAAGGATTAAGTTAGCCATCAGGTCAACAAAAGCATGATGCATTTAGTGTGTGCAGTAGCAACCACAAGTCAATTACAAAAGACATACACCAAAGAAAGTAAATTTCCACCTAGATCTAAGCAACATTCTCCTAGTACAGCCAGTATGAAGACATTTGGGAACCCCTCCTTTGGACATTAAAGATTATTCTGGCAAAGAGTAGTACTGCAAAATCACTATCTTGCAAACTTTTCCTTAAGAAAAATCTATTCTAAATCTAACTGAAG